>NC_137624.1:42722914-42850414 GCF_963280865.1 Gymnoscopelus braueri | reverse complement strand
GGCCCTGCGTTCGGGCAGGCCTGCCGTCCGTGTCCCCAGCGTCCGCACGCTGGTCCATATATCCGGGCTGGGAAAAGTTGGCGAAACTCCCGGGAGAGAATTTCAAAGGAGGGGGCCATGGCAGAGCCCAGGTCCTCGTGGGCTACACGAGAACTTCCAGGGTGCCAGGCCGCCCGACCGCGTCCGACCGGAGGCCTCTCTTGGGCCTGCCGTCGTCCCGTCCATCGGCGTCCGCACGCCGGTTCCATACAACCGGGATGGGAAAAGTTGGCGAAACTCCCGGGAGAGAATTTCAAAGGAGGGGGCCATGGCAGAGCCCAGGTCCTCGTGGGCTACAGGAGGACCTCCAGGGCGCCCGTCCGCCCGGCCGTGCCCGAGCGGAGGCCTCTCTCTTCCCATAAGCCCGCTGGGAAGAGGCCTCCAATTTCATGGTTCTCTCCCCCCTCGCGGGGAGGGGGGAAAGGGACCCACGGCCACCACCACCGGGCGCCCCGCTCGGGCACCCGGGCCGCCCCGAGACGGAACCTCGCCCCGGGCTTCGCCACGGCCAGGCTCCATAGGTACGTTCTGGAACGAGTCGGCGCCTCGCCCGGGAGACTTTTTCACAGGAGGGAGGCAGGGGCGAGCCCTACGCCTCCTGGGCCACGGGGAGGGGACAGGGAGGTACAACGCGGAGATCCAGGAGGAGCGGGCCCGCGCCGCCACCCGAGACGGAGCCTCGCGCTGGGCATCGCGAGGGCCAAGCTCCATAGGTACGGTCTGGAGCGAGTCGGTGTCTCGCCCGGGAGACTTTTTCAAAGGAGGGAGGCAGGCGTGAGCCAGACGCCTCCTGGGCTACGGGCAGGTGACGGGGAGGTACGACGCGGAGATCCAGGACAGGGGACCCCTCGCGGCCCCCGACACTGTCCCAGGAACATGCCCCGGTTCCGGGCATGCTCCATAGCTACCCGCTGGCACCAGTGGCCACTTTCCGACCGCGCGAAATTTCACGCAGGGGAGAGGCCCTGAGCCCAGAGCTTCCGGGGAGCTCTGGACTCTGAAGAAATCCTGGCTTTTTTCTCGAATCCTCCAGGATTTGGGGCCTCTCGCGGCGCCGACACTGCCCCAGGAACATGCCCCGGTTCCGGGCATGCTCCATAGCTACCCGCTGGCACCAGTGGCCACTTTCCGACCACGCGAAATTTCACGCAGGGGAGAGGCCAGAGCCCCCGACCTCGCGGGGCCTGCAAACACAGTGCGATTTTCAGACTTTTTCCCGGGTTTTTCGGCCGCAGTTTACCCGGGCAGCCACCCAGGGACCCGGGGGGGGGCACCGACGCGTGCGCACCCCCGGCCCGGATCCAACGAGCCCTCCGCCGGCGCCGGGCGACCCTCGGACAGGGAGGTACCGCCCGTTTTGGCCCGAAAAAGCAGATCCACAAGCCCGAAAAGTGCCCGAAAAAAGTTGAGATTTTCGGCCGGGGGTCCTCCAGGGGGTCCCCGCGGACCTCTGGAGGCTTTTTTGATTTTTTGATTTTTTTTGGAGAACCATGATTTTGGGGGTCTCCGGCGCCCCACCGCTACCCCAGGAAGGTGCTTCTTCCTGGGCATGGTCCCTACCTACGAGATGGCACAAGTGGCCACTCTCCCCCCATGCGAAATTTCAAGCAGGGGAGAGGCTTGGAGCCCAGAGCCTCCTAGGAGCTCTGGACTCTGAAATTTTTTTTTTTTTTGAGAACCAGGATTTTTGGCCCTCTCAGGCACGGGGACGCCCCCGAATATGGTGGACCATGTCCGGACATGGTCCTTATATACCCTATGGCACAAGTGGCCACTTTGCCCCCCATGAAAAATTTGTCGCATGGGAGGGGGGAAAAGCCCTTGAGCTCCTGGGCTCTCCGGGTCGTTTTTGGGTTTTTTTCGGCCGCAGTTTGCCCGGGCAGCCACCCAGGGACCCGGGGGGGGCACCGACGCGTGCGCACCCCCGCCCCGGATCCAACGAGCCCTCCGCCGGCCCCGGGCGACCCACGGCCCGGTCGGTACCGGCCGTTTTGGCCCGAAAAGCCGAAAAAGAGCAGATCGACAAGCTCATAAAAAAGCCCGAAAAAAGTTGAGATTTTCGGCCGGGGGTCCTCCAGGGGGTCCCTGGGGACCTCTGGAGCCCATGCAGACACTTAGAATTTTTTTTTTGTGGGAGAACCAGGATTTTGGGCGGTCCGCGTCGCCATCGCAGCCCCAGGCACGTGCATCTGTCCTGGGCATAACTACCCGATGGCACGGGTCGGCCTTCCAGGCACCTCCAGGAAAATTCCATGAGGCAGGAGGGAAGGGGCCCACCCGCTCCAGGGGCTCCTGGACTTAGAAAATTTTTGGGGACCAGGATTTTGGGCGCTCCGTGGCCCATCGCTGCCCCAGGAGGAGGCCTCTTCCTGGGCATGGTCCCTACCTACGAGATGGCACCAGTCGGCCCTTCTCCCTGGCTCTCCCTTCCACACAGGCCAGGGGCCAGGGAGCCCAGTCCCTCACAACACAGTGCCGGGTGCACACTCGCCCGCTCTACCCGCCCCGGGAGCCACCGTCCCTGGGTAGGAGGTGGTCCATGGACCCCCGATGGGGACCAGGGACCGGGGACGGCGCCGCCTTGTGGACGCCGGCGGTATTGCGCCCCAAGACATCAGCCTTTTACAGGCTTGTGGATCTGCTCTTTTTTCAGACGTTTTGAGCCCAGATTCCGGCTGTCGGAGCAGCGAGGGGTCGGAACAGCGAGGCGTCGGAGTAGCGAAGCGTAACCGTGTGTGTGTGTGTGTGTGTGTGTGTGTAGGGTTTTATAGGGTCTATTCGACCATATTATATATTTTTAATTGTGTTTAAAATCATTCACCCATGTACAGGGTTAAGCTGGTAACGGGCGACCGAGGAGAGAAAAGGGTCTTGTTTTTCCACGTGCCTGGGGTGACGTCATGGAAAGTTCCATTGGTTGTGTATTTTTAATTAGTTTATTTACCGAGTTTACTCCATTTGCATATGTTCTTTGTGGTTTAGAATCCTGGGGAAATGTGTACATTTGGGGGGACGATTTTATGGGAAGAATGACTTAATTTTGTGATGCGACAAACATCCGTATTTATATGAAACTAGTGTGTTATTGCAGAAGAGTTCCACGAGTGGTCTTGCACATGCGCAGTAAAGTTGTTTACAGCTGAAAGAACATTCCATCGCAGCATGTGAGAGCGATAGCACGTAGAATACGAGCTGGTAAGCAATTGTGCATGGAAAAGGGTCATTTTGTGTGCTAAACTGTTTTATTGTAATCATACATGTTGTTTACATATTTATGTTTGTTTTCGTAGTATTAATAGTATTTTTCCATTCGTGTGTTTTCTGTTTACAGTTAAATAACCTACTACAACTTCTGCTACTACAGCACATCTACAAGTGTTACCGTTAGCACCTATTTTAAGGAGAACTAGTATGCGTAGTTTCTCTGGGGCTGGCAGGGGTAGCAAATACTGTACCAAGTGGTAGTTTAGTTTAGAACCATGTGTGTTTATGTGTGAATGTGTGTGTGTTAATAAATTACCAAAAAGGCAGTATCGGTGTTATTGTTGATGTTGTTGTAGTCGAGTGATTTACACCTATCTATCTATGTGCATCGTCCCTGGACCGAAGGGTAGATTTGGAGTTATAAGATTGAGCTCTAGATATCGGTACAGTTATTTAACACAGCCAGCCCGTGCAACGAGGAAAGTGCGGAGATTTGGTGTTGGTCAAAATAACGGAGGTAGCCATTCGCGTGTGGAGTGGCTAGCCTACATTAGCGAGACGTCGAAGACTTTGACAACGTCTGTGTGGCCCTGGAGGTTCGGTACCACAGGTCCTGTTACCAACAGTACACCAGAATCTTGTCAAGGTCTATGGAAACCACAGATGAAGAAGAGTGAGTTATTACATTGAATTATTTGCTCACATTGCACATTTATTGATGAGAGTATATTTAACCCACTGCGACCGGGAACGCATCTGTGTAACCACTTAAAACACTATTTTATACTGGCTATTCAAAAACAGCAGATATACAAGCTCATAGAGCTCTATGAGCTGCTATTTTATAAAAATTACGTTTTTTTTTTGCAAATCTTTGAATGTATGTATTTTTTTTATAAACAAACATTTGTAACTCAAATCTTGGATTCTGGGGGATTCTACAAATGTCTTCTAAATCCTAACAGTTTTTTTTTTTTTTTAACTTATGTTGCTATAATATCAGTGGTTCTCAAACTTTTTTTTTCAGAAGCAAAGATTTGAGTTGAAAATGTATATATATATTCAAAGATCTGCACACATTTTCATGATTTTTCTAAAATAGCAGTTCTACAAGCTCTGCGAGTGCCGCGCTACGAGCTTGTAGATCTGCTATTTTTGAATAACCAAAGAAATCCAAAAATTACACACGGATGCGTTCCCGGTCTCTATGGGTTAAACTAAATCGTGCTCATCTTTCCCTATAACGTTATGTTGCAGGCAGGATAAATTGAAGAGGAGGAGGACCCGTGAATTGGCCCAGCTGGTTTTACCCTGCCCTACCAAGAGCAACATCTCTGAGCTGGTTTGTGTTGAGACGTTATCAGCAGATAAACTGTTAGACAGGCCGCCTCAGCCATCGGGCACAGAAACTACAACCGAGTCAACTGAGGTAAGCCAAGCTGAAAGTGACAGTGAACACACACACACACACACACACACACACACACACACACACACACACACACACACACACACACACACACACACACACACACAGCAAGTATAACATCTGGACAGAAAACTACAGAGCACACAAAGACACTGTATTGTGCATTGGTTCTCAAAGTGGGTTCCGGGGACCCCCAGGGGTCCCTGAGGGAGCTCCAGGGGGTCCCCAGCTGAATGATGAATAGTTAGGAACCAAATGGACCCTTACGGGTCTGTAACTCTGAGAGTGTACGAATGGAACCAAATGAACGGGTCCATTTGGTTCCATTTGTACACTCTCAGAGTTACAATAATATTGATTTTACAATGTAAATTGGGGTCCCAGAGATATAAATGCCATTAAATGGGGGTCCGTAGCGCTAATGCATGTCAAACTGGGGGGTCCTTCAAATTAAAATGGTTGAGAATCACTGCTAGAGCCTTAAAAATCTTCTCTTATTATGCGGGTCCCTGGCATATCTTATCAAATGGGGGTCCGCGGGCGAATAAGTGTCAATTTGGGGGTCCTTGACGTGAAAACGTTTGAGAACCACTGGTATAGTGCAGGATTGATATTGAAGAGGCTTCTATGTGACTCTCCCGGTATGACATGTCCGTGGCCTCCCACACTAGAGGCTAAGGGATTTTCTTTGGTTAAAATAAGTGTTAAATAGCTCTACATTCTGATAGTACTCATTGCTATAGAGTTTTTGTTTAGTAACAGGAGTCTCCGTGTCTCTCCAGCTCTTTATTAATCTGCCTGCCAAAAACGTTTATAAACGTTTTGTTAAAAAAAAAAAAAAAAAAATTAGGAACCAGGAGATCAGAATCAGAATCAGAATCAGTTTTATTGTCACATCACAGGTTTACAAGGTGAAAAAGTGGGTGAAATTCGTTTTTGTACATCATTCCCATCGCAACGTTAATTCCATAGAAAGAAGAGGGGGGGGGGAGGAGAAGAGGGGTGGGGGGCAAGTCGGAAGGAGATCAAAACAAGAGAACAACAGAACAACAGAAGGCCAGACAAGTTATCTACATATTTACAAAGTACCTGAGATAAATAACATTTTCCAAAAAGTTGCTGCTCCAGTTCACTTCAATGTTAAAAAATAAACGGAGAAATAAATACAATTTTTCCTATGTTTTACCATGTAAACTGCTGGCTTCTTCTTCTTCTTTCGTATATCATCAGATGGCCAACTCAGTGTCCTGCAGCCACGCCCTCGTCTCTGGTCCTAAGTCGAAAAGACCAGCTTCTGAGGGTGGGCTGTATAGGGGGCAGCCGGTGATAATGTGCTCGGCAGTCTGTTCAGGCTCGCCACACTCGCATGCCGCACTGTCCGTTAGGCCCCACTTCTTCATAGAAGATTTGAAGCGCCCGACTCCAGTGCGCAGACGGTTCAGCGAGGTCCATAGATGGCGTGGCATGTCTTCTCCTTTTACACCTCCTCCTGGGTCCTGGATGTATCGCTGGATACGGGAGGGCCCAGCTGTCTCCCATGACCGTTTCCACGATGCTGCCAGCCAGGCGTCTCTGGACAAGTCCTCAGGGATAGACTGTAGCATCTCTTGTGCTGCCTTCTTGTAGGGATGGCGAGACTTGAGCCTGCCTGATGGTGCCGGTGTTGTTGTGGCTTTGTGCAGGATGTGCCTGTCGTATTTCTGGGCCTTTCTTGCCAGGGCGAGGGTAGCCGCATCCCGTCGGAGACTGGCTGGGGCGATTCCAGCTAGGACTGGCAGGTAGGACACAGGGGTGGGTTTCAGACAACCAGTTACTGTCCGGAGAGCGCTGTTGATGACAGTGTCAACCTTGTTGACGTGGGGGCTTCTGCTCCAGACAGGGGCGCAGTATTCTGCTACGGGCAGGACCAGGGCTTGCGTAGATATGCGTAGGGTCTGGGGGGAAGCTCCCCAAGTTGAACCTGCTAGGCGTCGAATGAGCGAGACCCTTGCTGTTGTTTTGGCCTTCACTTCATCCAAATGTTGCTTGTAGGAGAGTGTTCGGTCCAAGCATACGCCGAGGTACTTGGGGGCTTGCTGGAACTCCAGGCGGTGGTTGCCAACATGCACATCCAGTTCCCTTCTTGCTTCCCGGTTGTAGAGGTGGTAAGCTGCAGACACTGTTTTGCCCATGCTGAGCTGAAGATGCCACTTCTGGAGGTAGTTTGCCAGGATGCCCATGTCTCGGTTGAGGCCATCTTCCATCGCCTTCCATGTTGGACGTCGAAGCATGATAGCCAGGTCGTCCGCATAGCCGTACTTAGTGGATGTTGTATCTGGCAGGTCATGAATGTAGATGTTAAACAACATTGGTGAGAGGACGGAGCCTTGCGGGACGCCGTTCCTCAGCCTTCTGAGCCTACTGATCTGGCCATCGCTGGTCTGTAGGATGAAGCTCCGGTTGGATATCATCTCCATGATGAACCTCACCATATGCCGGTCCGGGATTGTCCTCAGCAGTTTCAGATGTAGTCCACGGTGCCACACGGTGTCGTAGGCGGCTGTCAGGTCCAGGAATACAACTCCGGCTTTCTCATTGTCCTGAAAGCTGTCCTCTATGTCCTGAGTGAGTAGCGTAACCTGGTCCACTGTTGACCTGCCTCTGCGAAAGCCGGCTTGTTCCGGGGGGAGTTGTGGGTCCACCACTGGCTCGATACGGCTGTGTATAAGCCTCTCCAGGATCTTATATGGGACGCAGAGCAGAGAGATGGGCCTATAGGACTTCGGGTCTTCGGGGGGTTTGTTTGGCTTTGGCAAGGCTATGACGGAGGCACGGCGCCAGGTCTTTGGAATCTTGGACCTCCGGAAGCACGATGAGAAGAACGAGCAAAGCCAGTGGGATGTTCTTTCACTTTGGTGTATGACAAACTCTGGATGGATATTGTCTCGACCTGGTGACTTGCCCGGCTTCAGTTTTTTCATTGCTGCCCTTAGTTCCGCTGTCGTGAAGTCTCCCGAAAGGTTAGCATCCACGTTGGCTGCCCTGGAGAGAGATGACACCTCACACGATGTCAGACGAGTGAAGTGTTTGTCTGCCTCAGGGAAGCGGCCATTTTTTAGGAGCTGGGAAGCAATGGCGTCGGCTGACACTGGACACCTACGGGGTGTTGTTTTTCTCCCTGAGAGCAGGTTGATTGTCTGCCATGCCTTCCGGCTGGAGTGGGTGAAGTCGATAGATTCCACTACTTCAGTCCACCTAGCCCTTCGGGTGTTGTCCAGCTTCTGCAGTAGAGTTGTTGCTGTTGCGTCCATTTCTCCCCTGGAGCTCGCCTGCTGGTGTTGACGCAGCAGGTAGCTGCACTCCTCGTCCCAGCCAGGGATATAGTTCTTATTGAATCCACGTGGGATGTTGTGCTTTGCTGCCCTTAGGAGGACTTCACAGTAGGCGGTGTATGCAGCATCAACATCGGCTGCTTCTGGGTCCGGGAGACCAGCAGTTCTTCTCTCCGTTTCAGCCATAAACATCTGCCAGTTCGCTTTCCTGAAGTTCCATCTCCTGACCGGTTTGCCAGCTACTGGCTGTACCAGTGATGGTACTTTGATGACTGATGGTCGATGGTGTGACCGAGGGAACCTGTCCAGGACATGTCTCTCCGGTTTCAGGTCGTTATTACGACATACAGCAAAGGCAAGGTCTGGATTGGTGTACGAGTTCCAGCATGCAGAGAAGAAGCTCGGGGGCTCTGTTGGGTCGAATAGCAGCAGTGCTTCAGTGTTAGAAGCCCACTCACTCAGTACCTCACCATCTTGTGATGTGTTGTTGTAACCCCAGTCCGTATGTTGGCAATTGAAGTCACCAGCATAGATGGCAGGAGCTGTCACAGATGGAAGTGATGTTATAGTAAGCGCTGTTGGTGGGGGCTTGTATACATTCACAACAGATGTTTCTTGGATTTTGGTGACCAGCCACTCCATGTTGCAGCCAGGTGGGGATTGACTGGTGGCTGACCAGCTCAGTCCTTCCCTGACAAAGGTTGCTATTCCATGCTTCTTGCTGCGGATGGATCCAGCAAGGAGGAACCCGGGCAGCTTGAGGTTGTCGTCTGAAACCCAGTGTGTCTCTTGAAGGAGAACAGTTGCCACTTTGTTGGCATCGGCGAGATGTCTGATGACTTCGCGTTTGGCGATGGTCAGGCCCTCGACATTGAGTTGGAGCACCGACAGACCTTGGTTTTCGACAGTGGGGGTGTCTGCCTGTCCGAAAGAGGATGTTCTCTGCCTTGGTCTTGGCCTTGGCTTGTACCTTGGTCTGCCAGCTCGATGATTCTTTGGCGACATTAGTTTCGTGAGTTGGTCTCTCACCATTTCTCACTACTCACAGGGAAGGCCACGTGAAGGCTGTCATCTTCTCCCCCTAGAGAACTCAGCCTGGATACAGATTAAACAAGTGAAATTGGAAGTGATGACACAGCAGACACACAAGTGGAACTGGAACACTATAAAAAATGAAGATGATAAATGGGTACTCTCTCCTGATTGGCTAAAATGATGTCACCTACCTGAAAATCTATTTTCTGTTTATTAACACCTGGAACCCCTTTACGTAACTATACCTTTCAAGCCGGGAACCCCTTTTGGGGTTCTTGTTGCTATGTACAGTATATAGCAACATATTCTTTTTGTAATTTTTGAATAAATATTTGAAGTTTTTCAGAAAATAGGTTAAATAGGTTAAAGAGCTGGAGAGACCGAGAGCCCCCTGTTACTGAACACACACTCTATAGCAGGGGTCTTTAACCTTTTCAGGCCAGGGACCCCCAAACTGATGGGGAGATGGAGCAGGGACCCCCTACCTCGTAGGGTAGGGGGGGCTACCACATATATTGTATATTTATGTATACAATTGTGTTTTATATTGCCTGCTCCTATATGCACCTGCCCCAGTAGGTGTGCAAAATAAAAATTCTCTACAAAATATGTATAAACATAGCATGTTATTGTGCATTGTGCCTCCATTTATCTGTTTGCTATGGATTCATGTTATGTTTAAAGACGATTTGACATTTTGGGGGGATTTTTTTATTTATTTTATTTTTTCAAACAAAAATATTGTTTAATCAAACAACAATTTCGCGGACCCCCTGCAGTACCTCCGCGGACCCCCTAGGGGTCGCGGACCCCCTGTTGAAGACCTCTGCTCTATAGCAATGATTACTATCAGAATATAGTGCTTTAAAGGTTCTATGCCATTCATTTTCACTTTTTTAATTTTTCATGTTTTTTGGGGGGGTTTTATGACCTCAATTGCACCCAAAAAACCTGAACTTTGAACATTCAGTGGATTTTCTGTGGTCTGGGGTTTTCTGAATGATTAGGCTGAAAAGTAATCTGTGATTGGCCCTTGGACTGTGAGGTCACGGTCCATTATTCCCGCCCACTCTCCTCCTCGCCCCTCCCCTCCGCGCGCCTCCCCTCCCCTCCCCTATCCTTTCCTTTGGGGGGGGGGGGGGGGAGCAGAGGCAATGATTGACAGGCAAAATCCCTCAACAGTGACACCCGCAGGCAAAGATTTCTTTTTTCATTGCAGTTGAAAAGGCTTTAGAAATGTGAGAGAAAAACACCTGCAATGGCTCACTAGAGTGGAATTTTCAGTTAAAACTTTATATACACGTTTGAAGGACCATGACAAAGACTTTTAATGTATTGTAAAACTGAATGTCATGAAACCTTTAACAAAAATCTTTTTGTTTTAACCTGTGTCTAAATCTGTAGTGCCAGTTGAACTGTACAATGTAATTGCCTGGATTATAGGTGCAACAGAGGAACCAACACTAGCCTGTTTATGTTGATACTCCTGATGATGTGAACCGAAGAAGATCTGCTATTTTAGAAAAATGTGTGCAAATCGTTGAATATATATATTTTTTTTAACTCAAATCTTTGCTTCTGGGGGATTCTACAAATGTCTTCTAAATCCTAACAGGTTTCTTTTTGAAAAAAACGTATGTTGCTATAATATCAGTGGTTCTCAAACTTTTTTCTTGTCAAGGACCACCCAAAATGATATGTATTTGGCCGCGGACCCCCGTCTCAAAACATTTAGTTCCAGGGACCCCCCAGAAGCAAATGTTTCAGTTAAAAAATGTTCGCTTTAAAAGAAAATATATTCAAAGATTTGTGTGTGTGTGTGTGTGTGTGTAAAGCAGATGTCCATCAGTGTTGGCTGTGTGTCCAGTCACGGCATGTCCCCTCAGTGCCACATCTTCACCCTGGAGGACAACCGCACTGAGGCAGGCTGTGAGTGACCCCCTCCCCACACACACACAGAGATACATTTATATCTAGTTATAAATACTCACACACTCATTTTGTGTCTACTCTCAGAGTGCTTTCCCACTGCAGGGCCTAAAACAAATCATTGAATATATATATATATATATACGCTTCATGGGGTGTGTAATTGATAGAAAATTAGTAATTTTTTGGGTGAACTATTCCTTTAAGCCCTCGGCTGGGTTGAGCTGAGCACGGTTAGCCAACCAGAGCCAAACCGTGTGCATGTTAATATTAACCATGATCTGAACATGAAGTGCAATGGAAAAGGGCCTTTAATAGTATTAATGAATTATAATAGGATCACAGTTTTACTGAACAGAGATGTCAGTTAAGCCAATTACTTAAGTCACTATTTGACTTTACGCAGTGGAATCTAAATTAGTTTCCAGGATTTTCAATAGACTAGGTATTGGAAACATTGGTTAGTGCTGTTTGGATTTGTAGATCAGTTACACAATTCATACTTTGTCCACAACCCTTTTTTAGAAGTGAGACTATAAGTGTGAATTTGTAACAGACAATATAAAACCTGAAAACGCCGGCGATCGTTACAAAACAAATCAATAAATAGGGGAATTAATCTGATCCACACATAGAGTTGATCTCTGCTGACGTTACCTCTTCTCTCCTCCTCCTAGATCTCTCACTCCTCCCTGTGTGTAAAGAGGAGGTTTCCCCTGAACATCAGGAGAGGAGCCCCAGTCTGGTCCAGGAGGAACCAGAACCTCCACAGATTAAAGAGGAACAGGAAGAGGAACTACTTCAAAGACCAGAGGAGGCTGCTGGCTCAACGTTGACATTACTAGCAGTGAAAAGTGAAGCTGATGAAGAAAACAGAGACACAGAGCCTATAGCCAGCACCTCAACTGAACACATGAAAACACAAGCTGATGTAGAGAACTGTGGAACATCACAACCAACTAGTGACCAGCTCCTCTCTTCACACTGTTCTGAATCTGACACTGAAGACAGTGATGACTGGGAGGAGACCACTGCGGTCACGCTGGCCGCACTTCAGAGAGAGACGGTCGCACTAGCCGTGCTTCAAAAATTGCTGCGCAACTACGTGGCCTTTTACGGTTAGGCGAACTGATGGTGCGTTCAATGAAATCGTAAATCCCAACCACTTCAATATATACATGTAAAAATGTAATAAAACTCTATCTAAAAAAATCTAAAAACATTGTTTGTGTCTAATGTTCTCGTCTGTGATTATTACCAAAATGTTTTACTGCACAAATTATTAATAATAAAATATTGAAATATAACAGTTCAATGTAATTTTTGGGAAAATCTAAAAACAAAGTTATCAACCAGCAACTAAATGTTATTGTGCCAATGTGTGTCCTTTACAATATGTGATTATTACCAAAATATTTTACGGTACCGATTAATAATAATAAATTATTGAAATATTACAGAATCCCATCCATTTACATGTAATCTTTCGAAACATCATTAAAAATTATAGTTATCATTCAACAACTATATATTAATGTGCCCAAGTGTCTCCTGCACACCAGGGATGATTATCGATATGTTTTACAGCAGCAATTATTAATAATAAATTATGGAAATATTACAGAATCCCATCCATTTCAATGTTATTTTTTCGAAAAATCATAAAAAAATCAAAAAACATAGTTATCACCCAAGGACTAAATATGAATGTGCCCAAGTGTCTCCTGCACACCAGGGATCATTATAAATATGTTTTACAGCAGCAATTATTATTAATAAAGTATTGAAATATTACAGAATCCCATCCATTTCAAGGAATCTTTCGAAAAATCATAAAAAATTCTAAAAACATAGTTATCACCCAAGGACTAAATAGTAATGTGCCCCATAGTCTCCTGCACACCAGGGATGATTATCAATATGTTTTACAGCAGCAATTATTAATAATAAATTATTGAAATATTACAGAATCCCATCCATTTCAATGTTATCTTTCAAAAAAAAATAAAAAATTAAAAAAACATAGTTATCACCCAAGGACTAAATATTAATGTGCCCCATGGTCTCTTGCACACCAGGGATCATTATCAATATGTTTTACAGCAGCAATTATTAATAATAAAGTATTGAAATATTACAGAATCCCATCCATTTCCATGTTATCTTTCAAAAAATCATAAAAAAATCAAAAAACATAGTTATCACCCAAGGACTAAATAGTTTTATTTCCCATGGTCTCCTGGGTCGGGGGATCTTAGTATAATTTGAAATTCAATTCCGATTCACTTTTCAAATAATTATTTTACTGATTTTCCTTTCAGAAACCAAATTAAATATTGCTCCATTTTTCAAATAATCACTTCCAAATTAAACCTCAGATTATACTAAGATCCCAAGGGTGTGGGGGTATCTTAGTATAATCTGATATTCAATTCAAATTCACATCTGAAAAGTCTATTTAACTGATTTTCCTTTTAGAATCTAAATTAAACATTGCTTCATTTTTCCAATTTTCTAGCCCACAAAAAAATCAGGAAAATGCTCCATTTTTCTGATATTGTGCTTAGTATTTTGGCGTCTTTTGATTTGGGACTGACACTGAAAAAAGCTCAAAATAGGGTTTTTTTCAATTTTTTCATCCCAGAATAAAAATCAAAGAATGTCTTAATTTTTTCAATTTTCTAGCCCACCCAAAAATCAGGAAAAGGCTCAATTTTTCTGATATTCTGATTAGTATTTTGTCATCTTTTGATTTGGGACTGACAAAGGAAAACATCTTTATTTGTCTTTGTTTTTCAAAATGTCAGTCATCTTTTAATCTACATTTTTCATCAAAACAAAGATGTCACGTGACCACGTGTTACATCACATGGTCTTTGTCCTTCAAAGTAAAAGTTGTAGTCTAACATGTAAGCAATAGGATCTACAGACAGTCATTAACACCACATCTAATGACTGTATGATGTTGTTTTTAATGCCTTTTCTGTCTTTTTTTTTAGATCAAAGCTACGGCTCACAAAAGTATGTTGCAAGACTACCAAACCTTTCTGGGACATAAAACCGTAAATCCCTTACAACTATATACTTGTGGTGTGGAAGCTCCACCAGCAGGGGTCATCCACTTTCCCCTTGTGCCTCCCAACTTCACAGCACCTTAGTAGTTTTACTGAGGTGCTGTCAACCTAACAACCTTTTTGTTCTTCTATACAAATATTTTCTTTCACATCAGGATTTAAAGGACGAGTTCACCCATTTTCAACCTGTCTTCATATAATTGTTCCTCAATAATGCTCATGATAATATGGCACCCATCGAGAAAAAAATAATCGATGGGGAATCCAAGATAATAGAAACTACAGGCTTTCTATTCCTGTTAGCACGCTATAATGGAAACCATTGTTCTCGCGTTAATAAAAACAAATATATACAATTTTAAATATTGAAGGGAAAAAAATCCTTTCTGTTGAACTGATAATCGGCTGATTCTTTGACCAGATCCGAGAGCCGCTATGAGAAGTAAGTAAAATCGATATGTAAGGCTTAGGCTGTGAAAACCAACTAGGCTGATGAGTTGTCTGATGCTTATCTAAGAGTTAATGTCGCTCGGTTTCACTGATGAACTCCCTTAGGACTTTGATGTTTGTCCTGGACGTTTTGGTTATCTCCATATATGGAGTTCCAGTAGGGGTTCTCTGATGTCAGTGCTAGGTATGTTAGGTATCTCCATGATAATCGTCTAGGAGAGATTCTATGATGTGTTGGAGATTTCAGCTATTTAAACAACAGACAAATTGTGCAATGACATAATTTGTCGTGCGTCCGTCCATTGTATTGGTGAAATTAAGAGCAGACAAGACTGTTAAAATTAAGTGTATTTATTAATCAAGCAGTAAGTTAAAAGTTAGAGAAATGTACTTAACAGAGATCTCTGGGCTCACACTAGCTTTCCTTATCAGCAACACATTGCATCGAGGTCACCTCACTAAGTCTGAGCCCTCTTATCTGTCCCTAGAGCCCCTATATACTGAAATGTGGGATGGTCTTCAGGTTGGTTCGCCACCTGACTCAGCATTTGTCTTCAAACAATGGGGGGGGGGGGGGATTTCTCTCCAACCTGCATCTTTCTAAGATTAGGGAAGGACAGAAAGGAACAGAAACCACAAATGCATACACATGTACAGACAGATGACCTCTCATCACTTGGCCATCTGACAGTTTTGTCTTCTTTATTGGGACAGCAATTAAACAATAGTAATTAAAGCAATCGCATATTCTTATAATACCAACTAGTATTAACTAAAGCTTTAAAGGGATATCAATTGCCATCAGATGTCAGACTTGGGGAGGTTAATTGTCTCCATCTATGGGAATCTCCATTTGGGAAGGTTGTGATCAAATAGGTCACTAAAGTCGGGACTGAATAGGTCATTCATCCCATTAGGTTTCTGGGCACCTTGCCATGATCCACCTTGCGGTGTTATCCATCTATGGCTAATGCTGGCAAGTGTGCCCTGAACGTTCTTTATACTTTCACTGGTAGATGCGTTTCTGAAGTGTCCATAGCCCTCCTATGAGACACAGACTGAGAAGAAAAAAATCACACAATTTTAGCAGGAGCATTAGTGAGGATCTATGAAGATAGGTTGAAAATGGGTGAAGTCGTTCTTTAATGATCATTAGACTAATAACCCATTACCCATTATCAATAAGTAACCCACCTATATCCCAAACTCCCTCCCCAGTCAGAGTTCATAGTTTTATTGAATGTAGAATTATGTGCAGGATGTCATTTGTATATGTGAGGGAACTTAATTTACTGTCTTTCCCTATGGGACTGACCGTGGGTAGCTACCTGGGATGTAAGTTGGGGCTTGATCAACCCCGGCTGGGTCACCTGGGCGAGGGTTCATGTTGCGAGACCCGAAACACCCTATGACCCCAGGCTACAACACTGATGATACATCCCAGGTGCATCCATGTGATGTATTCTTTATTGTATGTACTTAATTTAGGAGAGAATATCTCAACTGTTCTTGGCTAATATGACCCCAGGGAACAACTTAGGAACTGTGACTAATTCTCTATCCGGAATGAAATACCCGAAAATGACCACGCTCTTTTTTAAAATGACCATAACCGGTGCACTACTTCCAACATGGCTCTATCTGCTAAACCTTTGGAGCTACAGATTTACTGAGGTGTTCAAAATGTTCAGAATACTTATGATTAGGGAAACATAGTAAAGTGTAAAATGTATAATTTGATATTTGACAGAACAGCTAAAAGAAACGTATTACTGTCCAGGGCCATAAGGATATTTTTGCGCAAATCAATCTAAGAGCACCACATTTGTCCCAGATGTAACCCAGGGCATGCTCTAATGATTTAGCAAGAGCGCCCGAGCCAGCAACCTTCAGGGTCATCATAGTGGCCAAATCCAATATGACCGCCACCTGACAAAGTTTTTGGCTATAACGTTTGAACCACATTTTCAGCTATGAATGCAAACTTGGTGTCTAAATCATGTTTTTTGACAATTAAAAACATGTTTGAATGCTTATCTTTATGATTTAATCTATCTAGAGGACACTAATTTGATTATCACAAATATGGCTACTATGTTCTGAAACAACCAATGTATCTTACGATGTAATTTCATTGAAACAAGAATGATTTAACAGTAGAACTAATTCCTATGATGATAGACCTACAGCTAGAGCTAATACAGTATGTTCAACAATGCTCAGCATAAAGTGTAATACTATATAGTATTACTATTCTATACACCATTGACTAGTATGATATCATACGGTACTAGTCACTAGCCACTGTCAGGATTCATCTACTCTGCTGTGGCCACCACGGCTCTTGCCGGCGTACAGTATATGATGATGACCATATACTCCAATCTTTGGACATGGAAAGTTGATCTTTTCAGGCTCCAAAGTAAGGGTGACCAGAGATTCTTTGAGATACCTGCACTCCTTTTCCCATAGTCAGGGAAGGCTGATGTTGGTCAAATGGTAACCAGGTCCCTTGAGAACTTCCTCCCACCCAAGCTGCACTGATTCAGCATGTCCGAACCTGGGAACCTTACTGGACCCATCTCGCAGATGCCAGTAAAGCTTGCGCCATCCTCCTCCACTGTGGCTGCAAAAGTCATGTAGTGGACACAGCAAATGCTGCAAAACTGGAGTCTGCTGCATCTCGATATTTAGATGTTGTGTGATTAGGACATTAAAAACAATCATCACCCGAGGAATCAAAAGGACTGAGCACATGCAACTGTGTGTGTGTGTGTGTGTGTGTGTGTGTGTGTGTGTGTGCGTGTGCGTGCGTGTGCGCGCGTGTGCGTGTGGTGCAGTATGTATCAGTTATCGCAGAGCTGTTCTGTTGTTGTAACACCAAGACACATTCCTAGCAACGATTTGTTGTTTAGCAATTCACTTTTCAGATTCTAATTTGAACATATTGTTCAAATTCCATACACCTTTGACTATTATGATAGTATTCACTTTATGCTGAGCATTGATGTTATGGTTTGCTGACCAGCTGCTGCTGGAAGTGCCAACTGCACCCACTAAAGTTACCAGGGGTGACCGGGCCTTTGCCGTGGCTGCCCCCTCTGGAATGACTTTCCTTTACGCATCAAAGCAGCCCAGTCATCTTTACTAAAGACTAATTTTTTGTCCTTGGCATTCAGTAACAACTAAAGCAGCCTTACCTTCCTCTATTGGCGCTAATGTTTGTTTGTCTGTGCTTACTCATCGTTTACTATTTTTTTGCTTTGTTTTGCTTTTTACCTGTACAGCACTTTGGTTGACCTGGTCATGTTAAATGTGCTATATAAATAAACCTTGATTTGATTTGATTTGATTTTTAAAAGGGCGTGGTCATTTTCGGGTATTTCGTCCCGAATAGAGAATTAGTCACAGTTCCTAAGTTGTTCCCTGGGGTCATATTAGCCAAGAACAGTTGAGATATTCTCTCCTAAATGAAGTGCACACATATCTTAGCCAGGTCCTAGAAAGTGAATGACCCCTGCTGGTGGAGCTTCCACACCACAAGTATATAGATGTAAGGAGTTTACGGTTTTATGTCCCAGAAAGGTTTTAGTAGTCTTGCAACATACTTTTGTGAGATGTAGCTTTGATCTAAAAAAAATGACAGAAAATGCATTAAAAAACACATCATACAGTAATTACATGTGGTGTTAATGACTGTCTGTAGATCCTATTGATTACATGTTAGACTACAACTTTTACTTTGAAGGACAAAGACCATGTGCTTTGACCCATGGTCACATGGCTTCTTTGTTTTGATGAAAAAGGTAGACTAAAAGATGACTGACATTTTGAATAATAACCATTCCAGGCTTTTGGATTCCAGATGAATTAAGAAAAACAAAGACAAATAAAGAGCTTTTTCCTTTGTCAGTCCCAAATCAAAAAATGCCAAAATACTAATCAGAATATCAGAAAAATTGAGCATTTTCCTGATTTTTTGGTGGGCTAGAAAATTGGATAAATGAAGCCATTATTTGATTTTTGGTCTGGGATGAAAAAACGCCAAAACCTTTTTTAAGAGCTTTTTTTCAGTGTCAGTCCCAAATCAAAAAAAGCCAAAATACTAATGAGAATATCATAAAAATGGGCCATTTTCCAGATTTTAAGGGAAAAAAGAAAAGTTTCAAAATGAAGCAATGTTTTATTTAGGATCTGAAACGAAAATCAGTAAAATATACTTTTCAGACGCTTATTCCAATTGAAAAACAAATAATAAATAAGATGCCCTGACTCCAAAAGCCCGGGGGATCTTAGTATAATCTGAGGTTTAATTTGGAAGTGATTATTTGAAAAATGGAGCAATATTTAATTTGGTTTCTGAAAGGAAAATCAGTAAAATTATTGTTTAAAAAGTGAATTAGAATTGAATTTCAAATTATACTAAGATCCCCCGACCCAGGAGACCATGGGAAATAAATCTATTTAGTCCTTGGGTGATAACTATGTTATTAGATTTTTTTATGATTTTTTGAAAGATAACATTGAAATGGATGGGATTCTGTAATATTTCAATAATTTATTATTAATAATTGCTGCTGTAAAACATATTGATAATCATCCCTGGTGTGCAAGAGACCATGGGAAATAAAACTATTTAGTCCTTGGGTGATAACTATGTTTTTAGATTTTTTTATGATTTTTTGAAAGATAACATTGAAATGGATGGGATTCTGTAATATTTCAATAATTTATTATTAATAATTGCTGCTGTAAAACATATTGATAATCATCCCTGGTGTGCAGGAGACCAAGGGAAATAAAACTATTTAGTCCTTGGGTGATAACTATGTTTTTTGATTTTTTTATGATTTTTTGAAAGATAACATTGAAATGGATGGGATTCTGTAATATTTCAATAATTTATTATTAATAATTGCTGCTGTAAAACATATTGATAATGATCCCTGGTGTGCAAGAGACCATGGGGCACATTAATATTTAGTCCTTGGGTGATAACTATGTTTTTTGAATTTTTTAATATTTTTTGAAAGATAACATTGAAATGGATGGGATTCTGTAATATTTCAATCATTTATTATTAATAATTGCTGCTGTAAAACTTATTGATAATCATCCCTGGTGTGCAGGAGGGTCGGGGGATCTTAGTATAATTTGAAATTCAATTCTAATTCACTTTTTAAACAATAATTTTACTGATTTTCCTTTCAGAAACCAAATTAAATATTGCTCCATTTTTCAAATATTTACTTCCAAATTAAACCTCAGATTATACTAAGATCCCCCGGGCTTTTGGAGTCAGGGCATCTTATTTATTATTTGTTTTTCAATTGGAATAAGCGTCTGAAAAGTATATTTTACTGATTTTCGTTTCAGATCCTAAATAAAACATTGCTTCATTTTGAAACTTTTCTTTTTTCCCTTAAAATCTGGAAAATGGCCCATTTTTATGATATTCTCATTAGTATTTTGGCTTTTTTTTATTTGGGACTGACACTGAAAAAAAGCTCTTAAAAAAGGTTTTGGCGTTTTTTCATCCCAGACCAAAAATCTAATAATGGCTTCATTTATCCAATTTTCTAGCCCACCAAAAAATCAGGAAAATGCTCCATTTTTCTGATATTCTGATTAGTATTTTGGCATTTTTTGATTTGGGACTGACAAAGGAAAAAGCTCTTTATTTGTCTTTTTTTTTCTTAATTCATCTGGAATCCAAAAGCCTGGAATGGTTATTATTCAAAATGTCAGTCATCTTTTAGTCTACCTTTTTCATCAAAACAAAGAAGCCATGTGACCATGGGTCAAAGCACATGGTCTTTGTCCTTCAAAGTAAAAGTTGTAGTCTAACATGTAATCAATAGGATCTACAGACAGTCATTAACACCACATGTAATTACTGTATGATGTGTTTTTTAATGCATTTTCTGTCATTTTTTTTAGATCAAAGCTACATCTCACAAAAGTATGTTGCAAGACTACTAAAACCTTTCTGGGACATAAAACCGTAAACTCCTTACATCTATATACTTGTGGTGTGGAAGCTCCACCAGCAGGGGTCATTCACTTTCTAGGACCTGGCTAAGATATGTGTGCACTTCATTTAGGAGAGAATATCTCAACTGTTCTTGGCTAATATGACCCCAGGGAACAACTTAGGAACTGTGACTAATTCTCTATTCGGGACGAAATACCCGAAAATGACCACGCCCTTTTAAAAATCAAATCAAATCAAATCAAGGTTTATTTATATAGCACATTTAACATGACCAGGTCAACCAAAGTGCTGTACAGGTAAAAAGCAAAACAAAGCAAAAAAATAGTAAACAATGAGTAAGCACAGACAAACAAACATTAGCGCCAATAGAGGAAGGTAAGGCTGCTTTAGTTGTTACTGAATGCCAAGGACAAAAAATTTGTCTTTAGTAAAGATGACTGGGCTGCTTTGATGCGTAAAGGAAAGTCATTCCAGAGGGGGCAGCCACGGCAAAGGCCCGGTCACCCCTGGTAACTTTAGTGGGTGCAGTTGGCACTTCCAGCAGCAGCTGGTCAGCAAACCATAACATCAATGCTCAGCATAAAGTGAATACTATCATAATAGTCAAAGGTGTATGGAATTTGAACAATATGTTCAAATTAGAATCTGAAAAGTTAATTGCTAAACAACAAATCGTTGCTAGGAATGTGTCTTGGTGTTACAACAACAGAACAGCTCTGCGATAACTGATACATACTGCACCACACACACACACGCACACGCGCGCACACGCACGCACACACACACACACACACACACACACACACACACACACACACACACACACACACACACACACACACACACACACACACACAGTTGCATGTGCTCAGTCCTTTTGATTCCTCGGGTGATGATTGTTTTTAATGTCCTAATCACACAACATCTAAATATCGAGATGCAGCAGACTCCAGTTTTGCAGCATTTGCTGTGTCCACTACATGACTTTTGCAGCCACAGTGGAGGAGGATGGCGCAAGCTTTACTGGCATCTGCGAGATGGGTCCAGTAAGGTTCCCAGGTTCGGACATGCTGAATCAGTGCAGCTTGGGTGGGAGGAAGTTCTCAAGGGACCTGGTTACCATTTGACCAACATCAGCCTTCCCTGACTATGGGAAAAGGAGTGCAGGTATCTCAAAGAAACTCTGGTCACCCTTACTTTGGAGCCTGAAAAGATCAACTTTCCATGTCCAAAGATTGGAGTATATGGTCATCATCATATACTGTATGCCGGCAAGAGCCGTGGTGGCCACAGCAGAGTAGATGAATCCTGACAGTGGCTAGTGACTAGTACCGTATGATATCATACTAGTCAATGGTGTATAGAATAGTAATACTATATAGTATTACACTTTATGCTGAGCATTGTTGAACATACTGTATTAGCTCTAGCTGTAGGTCTATCATCATAGGAATTAGTTCTACTGTTAAATCATTCTTGTTTCAATGAAATTACATCGTAAGATACATTGGTTGTTTCAGAACATAGTAGCCATATTTGTGATAATCAAATTAGTGTCCTCTAGATAGATTAAATCATAAAGATAAGCATTCAAACATGTTTTTAATTGTCAAAAAACATGATTTAGACACCAAGTTTACATAGCTGAAAATGTGGTTCAAACATTATAGCCAAAAACTTTGTCAGGTGGTGGTCATATTGGATTTAGCCACTATGATGACCCTGAAGGTTGCTGGCTCGGGCGCTCTTGCTAAATCATTAGAGCATGCCCTGGGTTACATCTGGGACAAATGTGGTGCTCTTAGATTGATTTGCGCAAAAATATCCTTATGGCCCTGGACAGTAATACGTTTCTTTTAGCTGTTCTGTCAAATATCAAATTAGAAATTTTACACTTTACTATGTTTCCCTAATCATAAGTATTCTGAACATTTTGAACACCTCAGTAAATCTGTAGCTCCAGAGCCATGTTGGAAGTAGTGCACCGGTTATGGTCATTTAAAAAAAGAGCGTGGTCATTTTCGGGTATTTCATTCCGGATAGAGAATTAGTCACAGTTCCTAAGTTGTTCCCTGGGGTCATATTAGCCAAGAACAGTTGAGATATTAAGTACATACACTAAAGAATACATCACATGGATGCACCTGGGATGTATCATCAGTGTTGTAGCCTGGGGTCATAGGGTGTTTCGGGTCTCGCAACATGAACCCTCGCCCAGGTGACCCAGCCGGGGTTGATCAAGCCCCAACTTACATCCCAGGTAGCTACCCACGGTCAGTCCTACTTTTTACTGTCTTTCCTAGGGAAAGACAGTAAATTAAGTTCCCTCACATATACAAATGACATCCTGCACATAATTCTACATTCAATAAAACTATGAACTCTGACTGGGGAGGGAGTTTGGGATATAGGTGGGTTACTTATTGATAATGGGTAATGGGTTATTAGTCTAATGATCATTAAAGAACGACTTCACCCATTTTCAACCTATCTTCATAGATCCTCACTAATGCTCATGCTAAAATTGTGTGATTTTTTCCTTCTCAGTCTGTGTCTCATAGGAGGGCTATGGACACTTCAGAAACGCATCTACCAGTGAAAGTATAAAGAACGTTCAGGGCATACTTGCCAGCATTAGCCATAGATGGATAACACCGCAAGATCATGGCAAGGTGCCCAGAAACCTAATGGGATGAATGACCTATTCAGTCCCGACTTTAGTGACCTATTTGATCACAACCTTCCCAAATGGAGATTCCCATAGATGGAGACAATTAACCTCCCCAAGTCTGACATCTGATGGCAATTGATATCCCTTTAAAGCTTTAGTTAATACTAGTTGGTATTATAAGAATATGCGATTGCTTTAATTACTATTGTTTAATTGCTGTCCCAATAAAGAAGACAAAACTGTCAGATGGCCCGGCCGTTGAAGTGATGAGAGGTCATCTGTCTGTACATGTGTATGCATTTGTGGTTTCTGTTCCTTTCTGTCCTTCCCTAATCTTAGAAAGATGCAGGTTGGAGAGAAATCCCCCCCCCCCCCCATTGTTTGAAGACAAATGCTGAGTCAGGTGGCGAACCAACCTGAAGACCATCCCACATTTCAGTATATAGGGGCTCTAGGGACAGATAAGAGGGCTCAGACTTAGTGAGGTGACCTCGATGCAATTTGTTGCTGATAAGGAAAGCTAGTGTGAGCCCAGAGATCTCTGTTAAGTACATTTCTCTAACTTTTAACTTACTGCTTGATTAATTAATACACTTAATTTTAACAGTCTTGTCTGCTCTTAATTTCACCAATACAATGGACGGACGCACGACAAATTATGTCATTGCACAATTTGTCTGTTGTTTAAATGTGCTGAAATCTCCAACACATCATAGAATCTCTCCTAGACGATTATCATGGAGATACCTAACATACCTAGCGCTGACATCAGAGAACCCCTACTGGAACTCCATATATGGAGATAACCAAAACGTCCAGGACAAACATCAAAGTCCTAAGGGAGTTCATCAGGACTGACATCATGGCTAAGGGAGTTCATCAGTGAAACCGAGCGACATTAACTCTTAGATAAGCATCAGACAACTCATCAGCCTAGTTGGTTTTCACAGCCTAAGCCTTACATATCGATTTTACTTACTTCTCATAGCGGCTCTCGGATCTGGTCAAAGAATCAGCCGATTATCAGTTCAACAGAAAGGATTTTTTTCCCTTCAATATTTAAAATTGTATATATTTGTTTTTATTAACGCGAGAACAATGGTTTCCATTATAGCGTGCTAACAGGAATAGAAAGCCTGTAGCCTGTAATTATCTTGGATTCCCCATCGATTATTTTTTTCTCGATGGGTGCCATATTATCATGAGCATTATTGAGGAACAATTATATGAAGACAGGTTGAAAATGGGTGAACTCGTCCTTTAAATCCTGATGTGAAAGAAAATATTTGTATAGAAGAACAAAAAGGTTGTTAGGTTGACAGCACCTCAGTAAAACTACTAAGGTGCTGTGAAGTTGGGAGGCACAAGGGGAAAGTGAATGACCCCTGCTGGTGGAGCTTCCACACCACAAGTATATAGTTGTAAGGGATTTACGGTTTTATGTCCCAGAAAGGTTTGGTAGTCTTGCAACATACTTTTGTGAGCCGTAGCTTTGATCTAAAAAAAAAGACAGAAAAGGCATTAAAAACAACATCATACAGTCATTAGATGTGGTGTTAATGACTGTCTGTAGATCCTATTGCTTACATGTTAGACTACAACTTTTACTTTGAAGGACAAAGACCATGTGATGTAACACGTGGTCACGTGACATCTTTGTTTTGATGAAAAATGTAGATTAAAAGATGACTGACATTTTGAAAAACAAAGACAAATAAAGATGTTTTCCTTTGTCAGTCCCAAATCAAAAGATGACAAAATACTAATCAGAATATCAGAAAAATGGAGCATTTTCCTGATTTTTGGGTGGGCTAGAAAATTGAAAAAATGAAGACATTCTTTGATTTTTATTCTGGGATGAAAAAACTGAAAAAAAACCTATTTTGAGCTTTTCTCAGTGTCAGTCCCAAATCAAAAGACGCCAAAATACTAAGCACAATATCAGAAAAATGGAGCATTTTCCTGATTTTTTTGTGGGCTAGAAAATTGGAAAAATGAAGCAATGTTTAATTTAGATTCTAAAAGGAAAATCAGTAAAATAGACTTTTCAGATGTGAATTTGAATTGAATATAATATATCAGATTATACTAAGATACCCCCAACTGACCTTGGGATCTTAGTATAATCTGAGGTTTAATTTGGAAGTGATTATTTGAAAAATGGAGCAATATTTAATTTGGTTTCTGAAAGGAAAATCAGTAAAATAATTATTTGAAAAGTGAATCGGAATTGAATTTCAAATTATACTAAGATCCCCCGACCCAGGAGACCATGGGAAATAAATCTATTTAGTCCTTGGGTGATAACTATGTTATTAGATTTTTTTATGATTTTTTGAAAGATAACATTGAGACCATGGGAAATAAAACTATTTAGTCCTTGGGTGATAACTATGTTTTTAGAATTTTTTATGATTTTTTGAAAGATAACATTGAAATGGATGGGATTCTGTAATATTTCAATAATTTATTATTAATAATTGCTGCTGTAAAACATATTGATAATCATCCCTGGTGTGCAGGAGACCAAGGGAAATAAAACTATTTAGTCCTTGGGTGATAACTATGTTTTTTGAATTTTTTATGATTTTTTGAAAGATAACATGGAAATGGATGGGATTCTGTAATATTTCAATAATTTATTATTAATAATTGCTGCTGTAAAACATATTGATAATGATCCCTGGTGTGCAAGAGACCATGGGGCACATTAATATTTAGTCCTTGGGTGATAACTATGTTTTTTGAATTTTTTTATATTTTTTGAAAGATAACATTGAAATGGATGGGATTCTGTAATATTTCAATCATTTATTATTAATAATTGCTGCTGTAAAACATATTGATAATCATCCCTGGTGTGCAGGAGACCATGGGAAATAAATCTATTTAGTCCTTGGGTGATAACTATGTTATTAGAATTGTTTATGATTTTTTGAAAGATAACATTGAAATGGATGGGATTCTGTAATATTTCAATAATTTATTATTAATAATTGCTGCTGTAAAACATATTGATAATCATCCCTGGTGTGCAGGAGGGTCGGGGGATCTTAGTATAATTTGAAATTCAATTCCGATTCACTTTTCAAATAATTATTTTACTGATTTTCCTTTCAGAAACCAAATTAAATATTGCTCCATTTTTCAAATAATCACTTCCAAATTAAACCTCAGATTATACTAAGATCCCCCGGGCTTTTGGAGTCAGGGCATCTTATTTATTATTTGTTTTTCAATTGGAATAAGCGTCTGAAAAGTATATTTTACTGATTTTCGTTTCAGATCCTAAATAAAACATTGCTTCATTTTGAAACTTTTCTTTTTTCCCTTAAAATCTGGAAAATGGCCCATTTTTATGATATTCTCATTAGTATTTTGGCTTTTTTTGATTTGGGACTGACACTGAAAAAAAGCTCTTAAAAAAGGTTTTGGCGTTTTTTCATCCCAGACCAAAAATCCAATAATGGCTTCATTTATCCAATTTTCTAGCCCACCAAAAAATCAGGAAAATGCTCAATTTTTCTGATATTCTGATTAGTATTTTGGCATTTTTTGATTTGGGACTGACAAAGGAAAAAGCTCTTTATTTGTCTTTGTTTTACTTAATTCATCTGGAATCCAAAAGCCTGGAATGGTTATTATTCAAAATGTCAGTCATCTTTTAGTCTACCTTTTTCATCAAAACAAAGAAGCCATGTGACCATGGGTCAAAGCACATGGTCTTTGTCCTTCAAAGTAAAAGTTGTAGTCTAACATGTAATCAATAGGATCTACAGACAGTCATTAACACCACATGTAATTACTGTATGATGTGTTTTTTAATGCATTTTCTGTCATTTTTTTTAGATCAAAGCTACATCTCACAAAAGTATGTTGCAAGACTACTAAAACCTTTCTGGGACATAAAACCGTAAACTCCTTACATCTATATACTTGTGGTGTGGAACCTCCACCAGCAGGGGTCATTCACTTTCTAGGACCTGGCTAAGATATGTGTGCACTTCATTTAGGAGAGAATATCTCAACTGTTCTTGGCTAATATGACCCCAGGGAACAACTTAGGAACTGTGACTAATTCTCTATTCGGGACGAAATACCCGAAAATGACCACGCCCTTTTAAAAATCAAATCAAATCAAATCAAGGTTTATTTATATAGCACATTTAACATGACCAGGTCAACCAAAGTGCTGTACAGGTAAAAAGCAAAACAAAGCAAAAAAATAGTAAACAATGAGTAAGCACAGACAAACAAACATTAGCGCCAATAGAGGAAGGTAAGGCTGCTTTAGTTGTTACTGAATGCCAAGGACAAAAAATTAGTCTTTAGTAAAGATGACTGGGCTGCTTTGATGCGTAAAGGAAAGTCATTCCAGAGGGGGCAGCCACGGCAAAGGCCCGGTCACCCCTGGTAACTTTAGTGGGTGCAGTTGGCACTTCCAGCAGCAGCTGGTCAGCAAACCATAACATCAATGCTCAGCATAAAGTGAATACTATCATAATAGTCAAAGGTGTATGGAATTTGAACAATATGTTCAAATTAGAATCTGAAAAGTGAATTGCTAAACAACAAATCGTTGCTAGGAATGTGTCTTGGTGTTACTACAAGAACAGAACAGCTCTGCGATAACTGATACATACTGCACCACACACACACACGCGCACACGCACACGCACACGCACACGCACACGCACACACACACACACACACACACACACACACACACACAGTTGCATGTGCTCAGTCCTTTTGATTCCTCGGGTGATGATTGTTTTTAATGTCCTAATCACACAACATCTATATATCGAGATGCAGCAGACTCCAGTTTTGCAGCATTTGCTGTGTCCACTACATGACTTTTGCAGCCACAGTGGAGGAGGATGGCGCAAGCTTTACTGGCATCTGCGAGATGGGTCCAGTAAGGTTCCCAGGTTCGGACATGCTGAATCAGTGCAGCTTGGGTGGGAGGAAGTTCTCAAGGGACCTGGTTACCATTTGACCAACATCAGCCTTCCCTGACTGGAAAAAGGAGTGCAGGTATCTCAAAGAAACTCTGGTCACCCTTACTTTGGAGCCTGAAAAGATCAACTTTCCATGTCCAAAGATTGGAGTATATGGTCATCATCATATACTGTACGCCGGCAAGAGCCGTGGTGGTCACAGCAGAGTAGATGAATCCTGACAGTGGCTAGTGACTAGTACCGTATGATATCATACTAGTCAATGGTGTATAGAATAGTAATACTATATAGTATTACACTTTATGCTGAGCATTGTTGAACATACTGTATTAGCTCTAGCTGTAGGCCTATCATCATAGGAATTAGTTCTACTGTTAAATCATTCTTGTTTCAATGAAATTACATCGTAAGATACATTGGTTGTTTCAGAACATAGTAGCCATATTTGTGATAATCAAATGAGTGTCCTCTTGATAGATTAAATCATAAAGATAAGCATTCAAACATGTTTTTAATTGTCAAAAAACATGATTTAGACACCCAAGTTTGCATTCATAGCTGAAAATGTGGTTCAAACGTTATAGCCAAAAACTTTGTCAGGTGGCGGTCATATTGGATTTGGCCACTATGATGACCCTGAAGGTTGCTGGCTCGGGCGCTCTTTTTCTTTTTTTTAAAATAATTTTTATCCCATGATTTTGTAACCCATATTTTTTCACCCAGTGCCAATTGCCTATGTAATCCTGGGCGCTACTCTCCCTCTGCCAGCCTAGGGAGAGCCCAAGCTGAAGCTCATGCCTCCTTCAATGCATGAGGAGCAAGCAGGCCGCTTCTTATCACCTGACAGGGGGGAGGTTCCCTGGTTAGACGTAGCGCGTGGAAGGAACACGTTATTCCAACCAGTTCCTTTCCCCTCCATCAGGCGCCCTGGCTGACCAGGGGGAGGCAGTATAGTGACCAGGATTACTGCATGTTTTTGTGAGAGTATTAACTACCCTAGGAGACACGGGGAGAACATACAAACTCCACACAGAAAGGCCCTTTCACCAACCCCACCTAGGGTATGGGCACTGATGACGCGGAGGAGAGAACACGCCCCCAGCGCCCACAGCGTCCCCGGCGGGAATTGAACCCAGGACCTTCTAGCTGTGAGGCGACAGCGCTACCGACTGCGCCACCGTGCCCCTGGCTCGGGCGCTCTTGCTAAATCATTAGAGCATGCCCTGGGTTACATCTGGGACAAATGTGGTGCTCTTAGATTGATTTGCGCAAAAATATCCTTATGGCCCTGGACAGTAATACGTTTCTTTTAGCTGTTCTGTCAAATATCAAATTATACATTTTACACTTTACTATGTTTCCCTAATCATAAGTATTCTGAACATTTTGAACACCTCAGTAAATCTGTAGCTCCAAAGGTTTAGCAGATAGAGCCATGTTGGAAGTAGTGCACCGGTTATGGTCATTTAAAAAAAGAGCGTGGTCATTTTCGGGTATTTCATTCCGGATAGAGAATTAGTCACAGTTCCTAAGTTGTTCCCTGGGGTCATATTAGCCAAGAACAGTTGAGATATTCTCTCCTAAATTAAGTACATACAATAAAGAATACATCACATGGATGCACCTGGGATGTATCATCAGTGTTGTAGCCTGGGGTCATAGGGTGTTTCGGGTCTCGCAACATGAACCCTCGCCCAGGTGACCCAGCCGGGGTTGATCAAGCCCCAACTTACATCCCAGGTAGCTACCCACGGTCAGTCCCATAGGGAAAGACAGTAAATTAAGTTCCCTCACATATACAAATGACATCCTGCACATAATTCTACATTCAATAAAACTATGGACTCTGACTGGGGAGGGAGTTTGGGATATAGGTGGGTTACTTATTGATAATGGGTAATGGGTTATTAGTCTAATGATCATTAAAGAACGACTTCACCCATTTTCAACCTATCTTCATAGATCCTCACTAATGCTCCTGCTAAAATTGTGTGATTTTTTTCTTCTCAGTCTGTGTCTCATAGGAGGGCTATGGACACTTCAGAAACGCATCTACCAGTGAAAGTATAAAGAACGTTCAGGGCATACTTGCCAGCATTAGCCATAGATGGATAACACCGCAAGGTGGATCATGGCAAGGTGCCCAGAAACCTAATGGGATGAATGACCTATTCAGTCCCGACTTTAGTGACCTATTCGATCACAACCTTCCCAAATGGAGATTCCCATAGATGGAGACAATTAACCTCCCCAAGTCTGACATCTGATGGCAATTGATATCCCTTTAAAGCTTTAGTTAATACTAGTTGGTATTATAAGAATATGCGATTGCTTTAATTACTATTGTTTAATTGCTGTCCCAATAAAGAAGACAAAACTGTCAGATGGCCCGGCCGTTGAAGTGATGAGAGGTCATCTGTCTGTACATGTGTATGCATTTGTGGTTTCTGTTCCTTTCTGTCCTTCCCTAATCTTAGAAAGATGCAGGTTGGAGAGAAATCCCCCCCCCCCCGTTGTTTGAAGACAAATGCTGAGTCAGGTGGCGAACCAACCTGAAGACCATCCCACATTTCAGTATATAGGGGCTCTAGGGACAGATAAGAGGGCTCAGACTTAGTGAGGTGACCTCGATGCAATTTGTTGCTGATAAGGAAAGCTAGTGTGAGCCCAGAGATCTCTGTTAAGTACATTTCTCTAACTTTTAACTTACTGCTTGATTAATAAATACACTTAATTTTAACAGTCTTGTCTGCTCTTAATTTCACCAATACAATGGACGGACGCACGACAAATTATGTCATTGCACAATTTGTCTGTTGTTTAAATAGCTGAAATCTCCAACACATCATAGAATCTCTCCTAGACGATTATCATGGAGATACCTAACATACCTAGCGCTGACATCAGAGAACCCCTACTGGAACTCCATATATGGAGATAACCAAAACGTCCAGGACAAACATCAAAGTCCTAAGGGAGTTCATCAGGACTGACATCATGGCTAAGGGAGTTCATCAGTGAAACCGAGCGACATTAGATAAGCATCAGACAACTCATCAGCCTAGTTGGTTTTCACAGCCTAAGCCTTACATATCGATTTTACTTACTTCTCATAGCGGCTCTCGGATCTGGTCAAAGAATCAGCCGATTATCAGTTCAACAGAAAGGATTTTTTTCCCTTCAATATTTAAAATTGTATATATTTGTTTTTATTAACGCGAGAACAATGGTTTCCATTATAGCGTGCTAACAGGAATAGAAAGCCTGTAGTTTCTATTATCTTGGATTCCCCATCGATTTTTTTTTTCTCGATGGGTGCCATATTATCATGAGCATTATTGAGGAACAATTATATGAAGACAGGTTGAAAATGGGTGAACTCGTCCTTTAAATCCTGATGTGAAAGAAAATATTTGTATAGAAGAACAAAAAGGTTGTTAGGTTGACAGCACCTCAGTAAAACTACTAAGGTGCTGTGAAGTTGGGAGGCACAAGGGGAAAGTGAATGACCCCTGCTGGTGGAGCTTCCACACCACAAGTATATAGTTGTAAGGGATTTACGGTTTTATGTCCCAGAAAGGTTTGGTAGTCTTGCAACATACTTTTGTGAGCCGTAGCTTTGATCTAAAAAAAAAGACAGAAAAGGCATTAAAAACAACATCATACAGTCATTAGATGTGGTGTTAATGACTGTCTGTAGATCCTATTTCTTACATGTTAGACTACAACTTTTACTTTGAAGGACAAAGACCATGTGATGTAACACGTGGTCACGTGACATCTTTGTTTTGATGAAAAATGTAGATTAAAAGATGACTGACATTTTGAAAAACAAAGACAAATAAAGATGTTTTCCTTTGTCAGTCCCAAATCAAAAGATGCCAAAATACTAAGCACAATATCAGAAAAATGGAGCATTTTCCTGATTTTTGGGTAGGCTAGAAAATTGGAAAAATGAAGCAATGTTTAATTTAGATTCTAAAAGGAAAATCAGTAAAATAGACATTCTTTGATTTTTATTCTGGGATGAAAAAATTAAAAAAAAAACTATTTTGAGCTTTTCTCAGTGTCAGTCCCAAATCAAAAGACGCCAAAATACTAAGCACAATATCAGAAAAATGGAGCATTTTCCTGATTTTTTTGTGGGCTAGAAAATTGGAAAAATGAAGCAATGTTTAATTTAGATTCTAAAAGGAAAATCAGTAAAATAGACTTTTCAGATGTGAATTTGAATTGAATATAATATATCAGATTATACTAAGATACCCCCAACTGGGGTCGGGGGATCTTAGTATAATTTGAAATTCAATTCCGATTCACTTTTCAAATAATTATTTTACTGATTTTCCTTTCAGAAACCAAATTAAATATTGCTCCATTTTTCAAATAATCACTTCCAAATTAAACCTCAGATTATACTAAGATCCCCCGGGCTTTTGGAGTCAGGGCATCTTATTTATTATTTGTTTTTCAATTGGAATAAGCGTCTGAAAAGTATATTTTACTGATTTTCGTTTCAGATCCTAAATAAAACATTGCTTCATTTTGAAACTTTTCTTTTTTCCCTTAAAATCTGGAAAATGGCCCATTTTTATGATATTCTCATTAGTATTTTGGCTTTTTTTGATTTGGGACTGACACTGAAAAAAAGCTCTTAAAAAAGGTTTTGGCGTTTTTTCATCCCAGACCAAAAATCCAATAATGGCTTCATTTATCCAATTTTCTAGCCCACCAAAAAATCAGGAAAATGCTCAATTTTTCTGATATTCTGATTAGTATTTTGGCATTTTTTGATTTGGGACTGACAAAGGAAAAAGCTCTTTATTTGTCTTTGTTTTACTTAATTCATCTGGAATCCAAAAGCCTGGAATGGTTATTATTCAAAATGTCAGTCATCTTTTAGTCTACCTTTTTCATCAAAACAAAGAAGCCATGTGACCATGGGTCAAAGCACATGGTCTTTGTCCTTCAAAGTAAAAGTTGTAGTCTAACATGTAATCAATAGGATCTACAGACAGTCATTAACACCACATGTAATTACTGTATGATGTGTTTTTTAATGCATTTTCTGTCATTTTTTTTAGATCAAAGCTACATCTCACAAAAGTATGTTGCAAGACTACTAAAACCTTTCTGGGACATAAAACCGTAAACTCCTTACATCTATATACTTGTGGTGTGGAAGCTCCACCAGCAGGGGTCATTCACTTTCTAGGACCTGGCTAAGATATGTGTGCACTTCATTTAGGAGAGAATATCTCAACTGTTCTTGGCTAATATGACCCCAGGGAACAACTTAGGAACTGTGACTAATTCTCTATTCGGGACGAAATACCCGAAAATGACCACGCCCTTTTAAAAATCAAATCAAATCAAATCAAGGTTTATTTATATAGCACATTTAACATGACCAGGTCAACCAAAGTGCTGTACAGGTAAAAAGCAAAACAAAGCAAAAAAATAGTAAACAATGAGTAAGCACAGACAAACAAACATTAGCGCCAATAGAGGAAGGTAAGGCTGCTTTAGTTGTTACTGAATGCCAAGGACAAAAAATTAGTCTTTAGTAAAGATGACTGGGCTGCTTTGATGCGTAAAGGAAAGTCATTCCAGAGGGGGCAGCCACGGCAAAGGCCCGGTCACCCCTGGTAACTTTAGTGGGTGCAGTTGGCACTTCCAGCAGCAGCTGGTCAGCAAACCATAACATCAATGCTCAGCATAAAGTGAATACTATCATAATAGTCAAAGGTGTATGGAATTTGAACAATATGTTCAAATTAGAATCTGAAAAGTGAATTGCTAAACAACAAATCGTTGCTAGGAATGTGTCTTGGTGTTACTACAAGAACAGAACAGCTCTGCGATAACTGATACATACTGCACCACACACACACACGCGCACACGCACACGCACACGCACACGCACACACACACACACACACACACACACACACACACACACAGTTGCATGTGCTCAGTCCTTTTGATTCCTCGGGTGATGATTGTTTTTAATGTCCTAATCACACAACATCTATATATCGAGATGCAGCAGACTCCAGTTTTGCAGCATTTGCTGTGTCCACTACATGACTTTTGCAGCCACAGTGGAGGAGGATGGCGCAAGCTTTACTGGCATCTGCGAGATGGGTCCAGTAAGGTTCCCAGGTTCGGACATGCTGAATCAGTGCAGCTTGGGTGGGAGGAAGTTCTCAAGGGACCTGGTTACCATTTGACCAACATCAGCCTTCCCTGACTGGAAAAAGGAGTGCAGGTATCTCAAAGAAACTCTGGTCACCCTTACTTTGGAGCCTGAAAAGATCAACTTTCCATGTCCAAAGATTGGAGTATATGGTCATCATCATATACTGTACGCCGGCAAGAGCCGTGGTGGTCACAGCAGAGTAGATGAATCCTGACAGTGGCTAGTGACTAGTACCGTATGATATCATACTAGTCAATGGTGTATAGAATAGTAATACTATATAGTATTACACTTTATGCTGAGCATTGTTGAACATACTGTATTAGCTCTAGCTGTAGGCCTATCATCATAGGAATTAGTTCTACTGTTAAATCATTCTTGTTTCAATGAAATTACATCGTAAGATACATTGGTTGTTTCAGAACATAGTAGCCATATTTGTGATAATCAAATGAGTGTCCTCTTGATAGATTAAATCATAAAGATAAGCATTCAAACATGTTTTTAATTGTCAAAAAACATGATTTAGACACCCAAGTTTGCATTCATAGCTGAAAATGTGGTTCAAACGTTATAGCCAAAAACTTTGTCAGGTGGCGGTCATATTGGATTTGGCCACTATGATGACCCTGAAGGTTGCTGGCTCGGGCGCTCTTTTTCTTTTTTTTAAAATAATTTTTATCCCATGATTTTGTAACCCATATTTTTTCACCCAGTGCCAATTGCCTATGTAATCCTGGGCGCTACTCTCCCTCTGCCAGCCTAGGGAGAGCCCAAGCTGAAGCTCATGCCTCCTTCAATGCATGAGGAGCAAGCAGGCCGCTTCTTATCACCTGACAGGGGGGAGGTTCCCTGGTTAGACGTAGCGCGTGGAAGGAACACGTTATTCCAACCAGTTCCTTTCCCCTCCATCAGGCGCCCTGGCTGACCAGGGGGAGGCAGTATAGTGACCAGGATTACTGCATGTTTTTGTGAGAGTATTAACTACCCTAGGAGACACGGGGAGAACATACAAACTCCACACAGAAAGGCCCTTTCACCAACCCCACCTAGGGTATGGGCACTGATGACGCGGAGGAGAGAACACGCCCCCAGCGCCCACAGCGTCCCCGGCGGGAATTGAACCCAGGACCTTCTAGCTGTGAGGCGACAGCGCTACCGACTGCGCCACCGTGCCCCTGGCTCGGGCGCTCTTGCTAAATCATTAGAGCATGCCCTGGGTTACATCTGGGACAAATGTGGTGCTCTTAGATTGATTTGCGCAAAAATATCCTTATGGCCCTGGACAGTAATACGTTTCTTTTAGCTGTTCTGTCAAATATCAAATTATACATTTTACACTTTACTATGTTTCCCTAATCATAAGTATTCTGAACATTTTGAACACCTCAGTAAATCTGTAGCTCCAAAGGTTTAGCAGATAGAGCCATGTTGGAAGTAGTGCACCGGTTATGGTCATTTAAAAAAAGAGCGTGGTCATTTTCGGGTATTTCATTCCGGATAGAGAATTAGTCACAGTTCCTAAGTTGTTCCCTGGGGTCATATTAGCCAAGAACAGTTGAGATATTCTCTCCTAAATTAAGTACATACAATAAAGAATACATCACATGGATGCACCTGGGATGTATCATCAGTGTTGTAGCCTGGGGTCATAGGGTGTTTCGGGTCTCGCAACATGAACCCTCGCCCAGGTGACCCAGCCGGGGTTGATCAAGCCCCAACTTACATCCCAGGTAGCTACCCACGGTCAGTCCCATAGGGAAAGACAGTAAATTAAGTTCCCTCACATATACAAATGACATCCTGCACATAATTCTACATTCAATAAAACTATGGACTCTGACTGGGGAGGGAGTTTGGGATATAGGTGGGTTACTTATTGATAATGGGTAATGGGTTATTAGTCTAATGATCATTAAAGAACGACTTCACCCATTTTCAACCTATCTTCATAGATCCTCACTAATGCTCCTGCTAAAATTGTGTGATTTTTTTCTTCTCAGTCTGTGTCTCATAGGAGGGCTATGGACACTTCAGAAACGCATCTACCAGTGAAAGTATAAAGAACGTTCAGGGCATACTTGCCAGCATTAGCCATAGATGGATAACACCGCAAGGTGGATCATGGCAAGGTGCCCAGAAACCTAATGGGATGAATGACCTATTCAGTCCCGACTTTAGTGACCTATTCGATCACAACCTTCCCAAATGGAGATTCCCATAGATGGAGACAATTAACCTCCCCAAGTCTGACATCTGATGGCAATTGATATCCCTTTAAAGCTTTAGTTAATACTAGTTGGTATTATAAGAATATGCGATTGCTTTAATTACTATTGTTTAATTGCTGTCCCAATAAAGAAGACAAAACTGTCAGATGGCCCGGCCGTTGAAGTGATGAGAGGTCATCTGTCTGTACATGTGTATGCATTTGTGGTTTCTGTTCCTTTCTGTCCTTCCCTAATCTTAGAAAGATGCAGGTTGGAGAGAAATCCCCCCCCCCCCCGTTGTTTGAAGACAAATGCTGAGTCAGGTGGCGAACCAACCTGAAGACCATCCCACATTTCAGTATATAGGGGCTCTAGGGACAGATAAGAGGGCTCAGACTTAGTGAGGTGACCTCGATGCAATTTGTTGCTGATAAGGAAAGCTAGTGTGAGCCCAGAGATCTCTGTTAAGTACATTTCTCTAACTTTTAACTTACTGCTTGATTAATAAATACACTTAATTTTAACAGTCTTGTCTGCTCTTAATTTCACCAATACAATGGACGGACGCACGACAAATTATGTCATTGCACAATTTGTCTGTTGTTTAAATAGCTGAAATCTCCAACACATCATAGAATCTCTCCTAGACGATTATCATGGAGATACCTAACATACCTAGCGCTGACATCAGAGAACCCCTACTGGAACTCCATATATGGAGATAACCAAAACGTCCAGGACAAACATCAAAGTCCTAAGGGAGTTCATCAGGACTGACATCATGGCTAAGGGAGTTCATCAGTGAAACCGAGCGACATTAGATAAGCATCAGACAACTCATCAGCCTAGTTGGTTTTCACAGCCTAAGCCTTACATATCGATTTTACTTACTTCTCATAGCGGCTCTCGGATCTGGTCAAAGAATCAGCCGATTATCAGTTCAACAGAAAGGATTTTTTTCCCTTCAATATTTAAAATTGTATATATTTGTTTTTATTAACGCGAGAACAATGGTTTCCATTATAGCGTGCTAACAGGAATAGAAAGCCTGTAGTTTCTATTATCTTGGATTCCCCATCGATTTTTTTTTTCTCGATGGGTGCCATATTATCATGAGCATTATTGAGGAACAATTATATGAAGACAGGTTGAAAATGGGTGAACTCGTCCTTTAAATCCTGATGTGAAAGAAAATATTTGTATAGAAGAACAAAAAGGTTGTTAGGTTGACAGCACCTCAGTAAAACTACTAAGGTGCTGTGAAGTTGGGAGGCACAAGGGGAAAGTGAATGACCCCTGCTGGTGGAGCTTCCACACCACAAGTATATAGTTGTAAGGGATTTACGGTTTTATGTCCCAGAAAGGTTTGGTAGTCTTGCAACATACTTTTGTGAGCCGTAGCTTTGATCTAAAAAAAAAGACAGAAAAGGCATTAAAAACAACATCATACAGTCATTAGATGTGGTGTTAATGACTGTCTGTAGATCCTATTTCTTACATGTTAGACTACAACTTTTACTTTGAAGGACAAAGACCATGTGATGTAACACGTGGTCACGTGACATCTTTGTTTTGATGAAAAATGTAGATTAAAAGATGACTGACATTTTGAAAAACAAAGACAAATAAAGATGTTTTCCTTTGTCAGTCCCAAATCAAAAGATGCCAAAATACTAAGCACAATATCAGAAAAATGGAGCATTTTCCTGATTTTTGGGTAGGCTAGAAAATTGGAAAAATGAAGCAATGTTTAATTTAGATTCTAAAAGGAAAATCAGTAAAATAGACATTCTTTGATTTTTATTCTGGGATGAAAAAATTAAAAAAAAACCTATTTTGAGCTTTTCTCAGTGTCAGTCCCAAATCAAAAGACGCCAAAATACTAAGCACAATATCAGAAAAATGGAGCATTTTCCTGATTTTTTTGTGGGCTAGAAAATTGGAAAAATGAAGCAATGTTTAATTTAGATTCTAAAAGGAAAATCAGTAAAATAGACTTTTCAGATGTGAATTTGAATTGAATATAATATATCAGATTATACTAAGATACCCCCAACTGACCTTGGGATCTTAGTATAATCTGAGGTTTAATTTGGAAGTGATTATTTGAAAAATGGAGCAATATTTAATTTGGTTTCTGAAAGGAAAATCAGTAAAATAATTATTTGAAAAGTGAATCGGAATTGAATTTCAAATTATACTAAGATCCCCCGACCCTGACGGACCTTGGGATCTTAGTATAATCTGAGGTTTAATTTGGAAGTGATTATTAGAAAAATGGAGCAATATTTAATTTGGTTTCTGAAAGGAAAATCAGTAAAATAATTGTTTAAAAAGTGAATTAGAATTGAATTTCAAATTATACTAAGATCCCCCGACCCAGAAGACCATGGGAAATAAAACTATTTAGTCCTTGGGTGATAACTATGTTTTTTGAATTTTTTATGATTTTTTGAAAGATAACATTGAAATGGAAGGGATTCTGTAATATTTCAATAATTTATTATTAATAATTGCTGCTGTAAAACATATTGATAATCATCCCTGGTGTGCAGGAGACCATGGGAAATAAAACTATTTTGTCCTTGGGTGATAACTATGTTATTAGAATTTTTTATGATTTTTTGAAAGATAACATTGAAATGGATGGGATTCTGTAATATTTCAATAATTTAATATTAATAATTGCTATTGTAAAACATATTGATAATCATCACTGGTGTGCAGGAGACCATGGGAAATAAAACTATTTAGTCCTTGGGTGATAACTATGTTTTTTGATTTTTTTTATGATTTATTGAAAGATAACATTTAAATGGATGGGATTCTGTAATATTTCAATAATTTATTATTAATAATTGCTGCTGTAAAACATATTGATAATGATCCCTGGTGTGCAAGAGACCATGGGGCACATTAATATTTAGTCCTTGGGTGATAACTATGTTTTTTGATTTTTTTATGATTTTTCGAAAAATAACATTGAAATGGATGGGATTCTGTAATATTTCAATAATTTATTATTAATAATTGCTGCTGTAAAACATATTGAGAATGATCTCTGGTGTGCAAGAGACCATGGGGCACATTAATATGTAGTCCTTGGGTGACAACTATGTTTTTTGAATTTTTTATGATTTTTCGAAAAATAACATTGAAATGAATGGGATTCTGTAATATTTCAATAATTTATTATTAATAATTGCTGCTGTAAAACATATTGATAATCATCCCTGGTGTGCAAGAGACCATGGGAAATAATACTATTTAGTCCTTGGGTGATAACTATGTTTTTTGATTTTTTTATGATTTTTTTAAAGATAACATGGAAATGGATGGGATTCTGTAATATTTCAATAATTTATTATTAATAATTGCTGCTGTAAAACATATTGATAATCATCCCTGGTGTGCAGGAGACCATGGGAAATAATACTATTTAGTCCTTGGGTGATAACTATTTTTTTAGAATTTTTTATGATTTTTTGAAAGATAACATGGAAATGGATGGGATTCTGTAATATTTCAATACTTTATTATTAATAATTGCTGCTGTAAAACATATTGATAATCATCCCTGGTGTGCAAGAGACCATGGGGCACATTAATATTTAGTCCTTGGGTGATAACTATGTTTTTTGAATTTTTTATGATTTTTCGAAAAATAACATTGAAATGGATGGGATTCTGTAATATTTCAATAATTTATTATTAATAATTGCTGCTGTAAAACATATTGATACTCATCCCTGGTGTGCAGGAGACCATGGGGCACATTAATATTTAGTCCTTGGGTGACAGCTATGTTTTTTGAATTTCTTATTATTTTTCGAAAGATTACATGGAAATGGATGGGATTCTGTAATATTTTAATAATGTATTATTAATAATTGGTTACACACATGGGCACAATAACATTTAGTTGCTGGGTGATAACTCTGTTTTTAGATTTTTTTTATGATTTTCCCAAAAGATTCATTGAACTGTATGGGATTCTGTAATATTTCAATATTTTATTATTAATAATTTGTCCAGTAAAACATTTTGGTAATCATCACAGACGAGAACATTAGACACAAACAATGTTTTTAGATTGTTTTATTACATTTTTACATGTATATATTGAAGTGACTGGGATTTACGATTTCATTGAACGCACCATCAGTTCGCCTAACGTACAAGGCCACGTAGCTGCGCAGGAATATTTGAAGCGCGGCTAGTGCGACTGTCTCTCTCTGAAGTGCGGCCAGCGTCACCGCAGTAGGAGACCAGGGAAGGTCAGTCAGCTTTAAACAAACTGAACTCAGAGCTGTTCCAGGACCTGAAGTCATCAAAGCAAACTCCACCCATGAGGACTCACACAGGGAAGAAAAGCTGGAGGTGTACAGAGTGTGGCAAAGTCTTAGGTTACATGAGTCATCTGAAAGCCCACATGATTACTCATACAGGTGAAAAACCCTTTGCTTGTACCGAGTGTGACAAAGTCTTTGGTTACATGAGTGATCTGAAACGACACGTGAGGACTCATACAGGTGAAAAACCCTTTATTTGTACTGAGTGTGGTAAAGTGTTTAGGAGCATGGGTAATCTGAAAGTCCACATGAATACTCATACAGGTGAAAAGCCCTTTGCTTGTACAGAGTGTGTAAAAATGTTTAATAAGAAGAGTGATCTGAAACAACACATGAATTCTCATACAGGTGAAAAACCCTTTAGTTGTACAGTTTGCAGCAAAGCCTTTAGTTCATTGTATACTTTGAATACACACATGAGGATTCATGCAGGTGAAAAACGCTTTACCTGTACTAAGTGTGGCAAAGTTTGTGTTCAAATAAGTCACCTGAAATACCACATGAGGACTCATACAGGTGAAAAACCCTTTACTTGTACAGAGTGTGGCAAAGCCTTTAGTTCCATGAGTAATCTGAAACAACACATGATTACTCATACAGGTGAAAAACCCTTTACTTGTATAGTTTGTGGGGAAAGATTTTCACAAAATGGTACTCTGAAGAGGCACATGAACAAATTACACCCATAAAGATTGATACAGGGGAATGAAAAACTGAAGTTGTAGTATGTGGCAAATATTTCGGTCTAAATGCAACTCTTAATTTCAACAGGAGGATTCACACAGGAGAGAATTCTGTTGAACAGGAACATGCTTTTTTTCAAAGAAACTATCTGAGGTGTCACGTGATATCTCATTTAAAATGTTTTATCATGCATCAACAGTGGTGTAAAGTAACAAAGTACATTTACTCAAGTACTGTACTTAAAGTTATACAATGCAGGTCCACAAATAACGATTTTTAGCAGCCTCTGCTGGTCATTACCGTCACTGCAGGCCGTTCGTTTATTCCTCTGTTACCCAGAATTCCATTTGTTTTTCACCGGAAGACGGAAGCGTTTCAAAAAGCGTTCTCTTAATTGTTTTATACGATCTGTGGATCGTTTCTCTTAGCCAGTGGAGCTTTAGTTACCGTGAGCTGTGTTTTCTTTTTCTGTTGTTTTTCGATCTTCAAATCATACGATCTCTTAAAATCAGCGTGAGTTTCCTTTTTGTTATTAGCGCGGTAGTTCCTGGCCAAACAGGAAACCGGTGCGGTAGTTCCTGGCCAAACAGGAAACCGGTGCATTTCCGCTTCCGTTTTCCGGCTACATGACGTCATTTTCGCGGGAAAGACAGCCCTATCACCGTTCAATAGAAAATATATGTATAAAAGGCTTTCGGGGGTGAAATTCATGGAGTGGGTGTTAGTTACCTAGTATTACTTTAAGTAAAAGAGGTATTCTTTACTTTACTGTAGTATTTACAATGTTCAATACTATTACTTCTACTCCACTACACCTCAGAGACAAATATTGTTCTTTAACTCCACTACCCTTATTTGAAAACTTTAATTACTTTGTAGATTTTGATTATTATTACAAAACATACAATACCCACTTCAGCCCTATTTAAACTTCTACTTTTCATTTGGATGTATGCATTTATATTGCATATGTGTTTTTTTCTTAATTTTTTAACTAAAATTCTTAATATGTTCCTGATTTTAATCTGCCTTAAATCTCAAAATTCTGTTGTTTGTATAACAATTATAATTATAATATAATATTTGAATACCTTTTCATGCCCTGTTTCCATTTGTGTTTTTTTGTGTCACAGAAGTCAGAGGGCTCTTACAAACTGAGTCATGTTTGGAGACGATGTGTTATCTTTATATTTTTACTGCTTGTCTTTACCTTGTATTATGACAGAGATCTACTTTTTAACCACTTAAACCCTGCTTTGTTGTGCTGTAGATCAAATAGCAAAAATAGCCGATCTACAAGCTCACAACATTGTGAGCTATTTTGGCCAAATAATCATCAATCATTTGTTGAATGTCGACCTATTTTTTCTGTTGTTTTTTTTTTAACAGTTTTTTTCCCTCCAATGTGAGGACTTAATTTGTAAACTTACATGTAAGCATATGTAATGCATAGGTACCCCTCCTTTCCCTCCCACCCACCCACTCTTCCCAGATGCAGAGACAATACTGCAAAAAATAATAAAACAAAAAAAACAAGAAGTTTAAACAACTTTTCCTTTCTTTCTCCTTCCCCGCTTCCCTTTTCTTTTTCTTTTTTTTTAAACTAAAAGTAAGCAGAAGAAGAAGGAAAAAAACAAAACAAGAAAGCAACAATAACAATAATAATTTAACAATGGTAATGATGATGGAAGCTGGGAAACAGATAGAGACAAGGACATTGCATAGAATTTATTTTTTTCCACTTTATTTCCCTCTTTTTTTTCTTTTTTTTTCTTTTTTTTTGTTCCTTAGATGTAATTAAATAGCAGAAGTAGAATGTCGAGCTATTATGCTGTGTGCCCAGAATAAGGACGCCAGGGTTCATGTGGTTAACTGACTGTAGTTGAATTGGAACACACAAACACATGTGGATATACTGTACACAGAGAAGAGAGAGTGAATTAAAACGTATTATTTTAACTTCATCATGAGGCTCAGACCACTATGCACAGTGTCTAGTGTCTGCTGAGGAAGCTTAAAGCTCAGTAACATTACTTGCGACTCTGTAGCAGTGAAACAGTCTGACAGACCCATTGATTGATTTAATACTTTATTAGTCAGACATGTAAACAACACGTGGTACAGTAAGACTTTAAGGCTTAAAGCGGTGGTTTTCAACCAGTGGTCCGGGGACCACCAGGGGGCTCCTTGGGGGGCTACCAGGGGGTCCCCAGCTAAATTAGTTAACATAGCCTCCGAATCATTTTAACCACTTAGCTTTGGCTATTCAAAAATAGCAGATATACAAGCTCATAGCGCGGCACCGAGTGCCGCGCTATGAGCTTGTAGATCTGCTATTTTTGAAAAATCTTGAAAATGTGTGCAAATCTTTGAATATATACATTTTGCAAAGAGAACATTAACTCAAATCTTCTCTTCTGGGGGTCCCTGGCACAAAACATTTTCAGATGGTGGTCCGCGGCCAAATGTATATCAATTTAGGGGTCCCTCCCTGGCATGAAAAAGGTTGAAACCCACTGGCTTAAAGGATAACACAAAAAAGTCCCTGGGGACTTGTTTCCATTTTGATCCTGTGTATTCAATTCATCAACTTAGAATGAAAAATTAACACGATAATACATGTCATCAACACATACAAAACACTATAAAAGACCAATTATAACCCCGTTTTAGACTGAGGTCTAATAGCCGACTATGGCTCACTGGGTATTATGTACAAAAGAGATGAGACATTTACATTTTCCTCTCCTTGAAGTCTCCTTTTTTTTTCAAGATGTTTCCTGTTTTTCTGGCCATTTTTTTAAAGCAAAGCGCGAATGAAAATAAAAGCCTGGAGATCGAGGCTAGTCTACAGTAACTTGGTAAAGTGCGCCCCCTACAGTTGATGCAGATATGACGCTGGGCAGCTGTCACCTCACAGGTGAAATGAATCAGTATTTTAGTGAAAGAGACAATAAAAGACACCAGTTTGGAGCGCAGGGAACAAACCGTTTTTGACCGCTTTTTTACGGGTGATTTTTCCATGTCATATAACCTGTTTTTGGAACAGAAGACAAGCTGTGCTTGTACAAGGACTTTATATTTTTGTTTCTTTTTTTTAGTGCATCTTTGTAACTGTGAGCTGGATTTCAGTAAAGCTCCATAAACGTCATCCCTGTCTCGTGGAGTCTGTGAGTACCTTGGTCCAGTTTCTACCGAATTAATGTGCAATTACAGTAAACCCCACCTGTATCTATGTGTCTTAAAACAGTGGTTCTCAAACTTTTTCATGTCAAGGACCCCCAAATTGACACTTATTAGCCCGCGGACCCCCATTTGAAAAGATAAGCCAGGGACCCCCATAAGAGAAGACTTTTACGCCTCTAGCAGTGATTCTCAATCATTGTAATTTAAGGACCTCCCCAGTTTGTCATGCACTAGGCTACGGACCCCCATTTAATGGCATTCCTATCTCTGGGACCCCAATTCATATTGTAAAATCAATGTTAATTTAACTCTGAGAGTGTACAAATGGACCAAATGGACCCGTTAGGGTCCATTTGTACACTCTCAGAGTTACAGACCGATAAGGGTCCATTTGGTTCCTATAAATCTTTTAGCTGGGGACCCCCTGGTATCCCCTCAAGTACCCCTGGGGGTCCCCGGACCCAACTTTGAGAACCAATAAAAGCCTACAGCAAGCTAGTGTAAGTGGTAGCCCTGATAACTTTCGGTTCCATGACAGTCATGACTGTCATGGAACCGAAAGTTCCTGGTTTAGAGTGGTGTTCGATTTTTTTTACATTTAAACTCTCACATGTACATAAACGTTCTGATTTCAAATATAAAGTGCTTACCCCCGAGCCACGGATGTTACAAGGCGACCCGGACCACGATAAGTACCCGTATCTCCCGTATTGTTCAATAAAAAGCATTTTAATCCGATCATCAGAGTGCAATACACCTCCCAACCATTAGTGGCGCATGGTTGAAAGCATCGGAGAAAATTTGGAGAAAATGGCCAACTGCTCAGTGGCCAACAACAGTATCAGACTGTGGTTGTACTGGTCAGCTCCCAGTACAACAGTATCAGACTGTGGTTGTACCGGTCAGCTCCCAGTACAACAGTATCAGACTGGTTGTACTGGTCAGCTCCCAGTATAACAATATCAGACTGTGGTTGTACTGGTCAGCTCCCAGTACAACAGTATCAGACTGTGGTTGTACTGGTCAGCTCCCAGTATAACAATATCAGACTGTGGTTGTACTGGTCAGCTCCCAGTACAACAGTATCAGACTGTGGTTGTACTGGTCAGCTCCCAGTATAACAATATCAGACTGTGGTTGTACTGGTCAGCTCCCAGTATAACAATATCAGACTGTGGTTGTACTGGTCAGCTCCCAGTACAACAGTATCAGACTGTGGTTGTACTGGTCAGCTCCCAGTACAACAGTATCAGACTGTGGTTGTACTGGTCAGCTCCCAGTATAACAATATCAGACTGTGGTTGTACTGGTCAGCTCCCAGTACAACAGTATAAGACTGTGGTTGTACTAGTCAGCTCCCAGTACAACAGTATCAGACTGTGGTTGTACTGGTCAGCTCTCAGTACAACAGTATAAGACTGTGGTTGTACTGGTCAGCTCCCAGTACAACAGTATCAGACTGTGGTTGTTACTGGTCAGCTCCCAGCACAACAGTGTCAGACTGTGGTTGTACTGGTCAGCTCCCAGTACAACAGTGTCAGACTGTGGCTGCACTGGTCAGCTCCCAGTACAACAGTATCAGACTGTGGCTGCACTGGTCAGCTCCCAGTACAACAGTGTCAGACTGTGGTTGTACTGGTCAGCTCCCAGTACAACAGTGTCAGACTGTGGCTGCACTGGTCAGCTCCCAGTACAACAGTGTCAGACTGTGGCTGCACTGGTCAGCTCCCAGTACAACAGTATCAGACTGTGGTTGTACTGGTCAGCTCCCAGGTTTTAATGTGTGTGTCTACAGGCCGTTGCTGACAATGAGCACTACCCTGGGTAAATTACTGCCTGAATCTCATAAGCCCATTATCTCCCCTGGACAAAGGAGGATTCACTCTTTGTGAGCAGTGGATGTGGGAGAGTTGCAGTTACATCTCTGCGTCAGTAGAGGACAGTAGAGGACATAATATTTACACATTGCAGCTTTAAACTCTTGCCAATTTCCTAACACTTTATAGATTATAAATTAGACCTGTTAGGCCAGGGTTCCTTTCCAGGTAGTTATAACATTCAGTGCTTGTCCGGGGGTCGGTCAAAGGGGGTGAATATAGCTATAGTTGCCCTGCCTGAAGCCCACACACATAATCTCTCCCTTGGGTCAGGGGGGATGTATTAGCAACATATGGTTAGGTGGTTATGATTACCTTTATTAAATGTGGTTGCTTGTAGTGTAATAATACAGGTTTTTGATTGATTGAATACTTTATTAACAGTTTGGCAGTACAGTTCTATACAAGGTCTGCTAAAAGGATTAAAACACAAGAAAGCACTATGGGCTTGTTTACATTCATTGAAACATTTAATGACAGACAAATATACAATACCATGCAAAAACATCATATAAACGAGTAATAAAAAAGAAAAATATATGCACAGAGCCTACTTCCTCTCGTATATATTATATTGTCTTATGTATGTACTTTGTTTTTTTGTGTCATGTCAAATGTATGTACTGTTTATGTGTTGCATACATGGCTGCTGGGTCGCAAGACAAATTTCAGTGTGAACTGACAATAAAGTATTATCGTTATCGTTATCTCCATATACAGTACCTCTTCGGATGGTCTTTGAGCTGTTAAAAAGTAAATATTGGTGGTGTGAATAGACCTACTATTACATAACATATATTTAGTGTGTGCAATTAGAAGCTGTCTCTGCTCTGATAACTTGTGTTGCGTGCACGTTATCAGTTTTCAATTGATATAACGCACTTGCCACATGTGCCTTGTAAGTCAATAAATAATGTAATTGAATGTTGGGGGCAAAATAAAATATTTTTTTTATTTCTAGAATCTGGATAGGCCTATTACATGGTTAACACTGTCGGAATGGAGCTGGCCGGGTGGTTTCAATGCGTGATGTGTAACTACAGCCCCATTAATACTGCTTGGCGATTAGCTGAATGCAAGAACGAGACCGTCCCCTTCCTACCAAAAAGGGAGTGGCGTCACATTCAAATAACTCTCGAAACTCCAATTTGCCAGCTGCCAACACGGTTTCAACTGGCTGGCTGCTGCTGCTTTGCTTGTTGAAAAGCAGCAGGGTTTTTCTGAACCAGTTTCTGGCAGAGCTCACTAGTTTCTGGCTCACATATACGCCACCAAAAAGGGGTTTTGTGAGGCCTACCCCTTCACAAGAGTTGTCTTCAACATTAGCTTGAAAGTTAAAGTTTGGTGAGTCATGGTTGACACAGCCAGGGTGGGTGTTAACTGTGTAGTAGCGTTCTATGGCCTGCTGCAGGGAGTCAGCCACCTTGTTAATGATTGCCTCTGGCAGATCAGGAAGTGTGTTCGTGTTTATGACATAGTGTAGTGGCAGACCAGACTGGTCAATACCAACAAGATTATTGTCTCCGCCAGGCCGAAAGGCATGGCGAGAGTACGTTTTACCCCCTGTCCGTCCGTCCGTCCGTCCGTGTGTCCGTGTGTCCGTCCGTCATTCTGTCATTTTGTGTACAGCTAATCTCTGGCACCGTTGGCTTGATCGCAGAGAAACTGTGCACACACACTCCCTGGATGCCAGAGCAGAACCTCTGCCCCAAATTTTTCACATGGGCCTGTTATAGCGCCACCAGGAGGCCGCTTTTTGCAAAACACATTTTTTGACAGTACTCCTACAGATTTTATCCAAACATCACGCAATTCAGTACACAGTATCTCTATAGTCATGTGATCAACACGGATCTGTCCAATTTTCCATATTCTATCCTGATTGGCTAAGGTTGGCTTCCAAAGTTTGCAGGATTGCTCCGTTTTCAACAAAATGCCTCAGATCATGAACGCGGCTTGCGATTTCTGTGAGATTTCACACGCACATTCCCACTAGGCTGAGGAATAAATGCCAATGAAATGTTTCAAATCAGCCTCATGGTGGCGCTATAAAAGGCTGATTTGTGTTTTGAACTATAGCTGCACCGATCTGCGTGAAACTTTGCACACACACTCCCTAGAGGCCAAGGAAAAACATCTGCCCTGCTTTTGTCACATTTGCCTTTCATAGCGCCACCAGGAGGCCGACTTATGTAAAACAAATGTTTTGATTTAATCCTTCAGAATGTATCCAAATTTCACGCAAAGCGGTACACATGATCTCTATAGTCATGTGATCAAGATGGATCTGTTTAATTTGTCATATTCCATCCTGATTGGCTAACATTGACATCTAAAGTTTGCAGGAGTGGCCCGTTTTGAACAAAATGCCACAAATCATGAACGCAGCGTCCGATTGCGGTGACACTTTGCACGAACATTCGCACTACGTTGAAGAACAAATAACACTCTTTTAACATTGCCCTATTATAGCGCCACCAGGAGGCCGATTTTTGCAACACTTTTCTTTTTTCTTTTATTGCTACAAATGTTGTCCAATCATGCAAATCGGTACCCATTATCTCTATAGTCAAGTGATCAAGATGGTTCTGTCCGATTTTTCATATTCCATCCTGATTGGCAAATTCTGAACATTGCTGCCCCACAATAACCTACCTGAACTGGCGGAGACCTGTGCTCCGAGGAGCTTTTTCTAGTTTCTAGTGCTTTCTTGCCACTTGTCAAGATGCATGCCAGGGTAGAAGGGTGAACCTCCGTGGCCCTCCATGAAGGAGGAAGTGATGCTACTGTCATATTTACTTTGCTGTGATGAGTCATGTTTGTAACTATTTTTGCTTGTTGTTGTTGCATCATAGAAACCATAGACATGATAGAAACGCCTGTTGAATGATGGTTGGATCCAATTGGCCATCTCATTGGATGGTCACAATTGGGCGTTTCATAGAGTACAGTAGTAACAAATGTGTGTTTCATGATGGTAGCATCTAGATCCCAGTGGTGGAAAAAGTACTTGCATTCTTTACTTAAGTAAAAGTATCAGAAATACTCTGTTACAAGTAAAAGTCCAGAATTCAAAATTTAATTGAGTAAAAGTACAAAAGTATTGGTATCAAAATGTACTTAAAGTACCAAAAGTAGAAAGTATTCATTCCGCCTTTCATACGTTTTCAAATGTATAAAAATCTTTAGAAAATAGCAGATCAACAAGCTCACAATGAGCTTGTAGATCTGCTATTTTCAAATGGCCTAAATGCATATAGGGCTAGCTGCTGAAGTGGTTAATGTATGTTCTTTAATAATAATCCAAATCTACAAAGTAACTAGTAGGCTAACGAAAGTTTTCAAATAATTGTAGTGGAGTAAAAGTACAATATTTGCCTCCGAGATGTAATGGAGTAGAAGTAAAAGAATAGACAATTGGAAATACTCCAGTAAAGTAAATGTACCTCAAAATTGTACTTAAGTACAGTACTTGAGTAAATGTACTTAGTTACTTTACACCACTGAAGTGCTAGATCGTATATTCTGGAGGGCCAGTAGCTTGAGTGTGATTGGCTAACTGCTTGCCTGCTTGTAGTAACAGCTAAGATTAATATTTCATGGCTATGAAAGTATTTAAATTGTGCAGACACTCATTTGAAAGCATGAAACTTTAAAAAATTTCACCTGCTTACACAAACCCCATTATCACTGTGACATTTTTATTTATAGGTTGAACATCATATCTTTCTGTTACAACTTCCAGACGTTGTCCCTTCAGTTGCTCTTATAGAGAGTTAATCTAAATGCACGTTTATAAAGATTTATTCTCCTCATAAAACGAATCTCCATTGACAATGATAGTAAATTCCTCCCATGTATCCCAATTCTAGGGCCGTTTTTTCCATTTATTGTTATTGTATGTACAATGTGCTGATTTATCTATCTATTTATATTATGATCATTTAGGTCAGGTGACCATATTGCAGTGGCTCTAAATTATGTAACTATTTTGTTAACTTATAATACAAATTAAACCAAATGGAAATAAAAAAATAACAACTAGATTCTGTTTTATTTTTCATTTTCCCTTTATTGTCAGGCCCAAACTACATGACAAATTGATCAAATAATGTTTATGCACCAATTTGAAAGATCCACACAATTCAACACATCAATCACAAAAATACTTAATAAAAAAGACAAACAAATAATCTTAAATTGAATTTGAGAATTATTGTAAGTTGCTTTGGCAGTAGCAAGTTATTAATCCCAAGAATTCCATACAATAGCTTACTGTATGTCATTTGCCTGATCATGTATATTTGCTGGATGACCCACTATATGTGAGATTTGCAATTAAGCAAGCATATATATATATATATATATATATATATATATATATATATATATATATATATATATATATATATATATATATAAATGAGTTAGATAATTATTACATAATCGAAAATAAGAAAGCTCACTGTATAATCTTAAACTAAAATTATTGTTTGATTCTTTGTGAAGAAATAAAAGTTCAATCTGCAGTTTCCTTACTTGAGTCAAATAAACATGTTGATAAGCATGTTGCTCTCAAGGCTGTTCCATCTCATGTACAACCTGCTTCTCTGCCCCTGGCATCTTTTAATGACACAAACACCAGACTGTGAGCACCACACCTACAATCATTATAATGGCCAGACCTGTTGTCCCAATCCCTATGCCTGCCCTCTCCCCTAGAGAAAGTGCGGTCCCGGTCGCCGAGGCAGTTCCTAGCGCCCCAAAAAGCCCTTTGCCTGCCTTCTCCCCAGAGACATCAGCAGAATCTGTGGCAGACTTCTTGATCACATCCTGGACATTGTCTGTTGCAGCCCTTGTCCATTTTGATTGACCCACTTTGACCCATGACTGGTTCCCTTCTCTCAACACCTTGATTGTGTTTCTGTTGGATTGCAGACCTATCACTGGAGGTCTAGTGAAAGGAGGTAAACGAACTGGCAATAGCTGCTTAACTCTGAGTCTGAAGGCATCTGTAGTATAGACGCAGTAGTAAATGGGACAGCCGTCACTGACTGTAAGTAAATGATGGCTGTAAAGGAAAGGACAGTGACGGCCTTCTGTAAAGGGGTTAGTTGAGTCACAACTGAAAAAACCTCCAAAGAGGATCGCAGCAGCACCAGGTTTATCATTTTTTCTAAGACAGATCATTACATCATTCATGAATTTAATTGGAGCGAAGTGTTCAAGACAATCTCTACGTTTGGTGAAGGGATTATTTAAAGAGTTGCCATAGAAACCTCCAAATAGAAGTAGAAACTCTTTAAAGGTCTCAGGATCAGGTGTAGGATCACTGGAATAGCACCAGTATGTATAGACTTTAATCGATCTTGCATGCAAAACATCCTTACATATGTTGTGAGTGCATGTTTCATGTCCACATGAATACTCTTCTGTTTTACATTCTCGTTCAGAATAGGCTTCCTCTTTCTCTTCAGAGCGTAATAATATTTGCTGTAACGGTGAGCAAGTGTAGGCACCTGTAGCTGGGTTTTTCTGAACCAGTTTCTGGCAGAGCTCACTAGTTTCTGGCTCACATAACTGGAATACCCCACCAAAAAGGGTAGGTTTTGTGAGGCCTACCCCTTCACAAGAGTTGTCTTCAACATTAGCTTGAAAGTTAAAGTTTGGGGAGTCATGGTTGACACAGCCAGGGTGGGTGTTAACTGTGTAGTAGAGCTCTATGGCCTGCTGCAGGGAGAGAGCCACCTTGTTAACGATTGGCTCTGGCAGATCAGGAAGAGTGTTGGTGTTTATGACATAGTGTAGTGGCAGACCAGACCGGTCAATACCAACAAGATTATTTCTGGTGCTTTCTTGCCACTTGTCAAGATGCATGCCAGGGGAGAAGGGTGAACCTCCGTGGCCCTCCATGAAGGAGGAAGTGATGCTACTGTCATATTTACTTTGCTCTGATTCGTCATGTTTGTAACTATTTTCTGCATCAATTGTAAACAAAGAAAAAAAACTATAGCCAGCTGATGCTTTGATAGAAGTCAGATCAGAGTCACTGTCTGAGAAAGAGGATAACTTGATGTAGTCCTCTTTAACTAAGTTAGCCCCTGCATCAACACTAGTTATCACATGTGTTCCATAGTCAGCCACTAGCTTCTCTGACAGGTAAGTGGCTAGCCTCGTTTGGTTATTTGCAATGGCGTCTGCAATGTCCTCTACTTGTTGAACAAAGTGGGAGTCGAGTGTGAAGTCAGGATTAGCCTTTACTGTGTAAATGTTGTTCCGAATCTAGGAAATGAGAATGAATGAAGTGAATTAATCCAAAAGTCAAACATTTCAAGAATCAAGAATACAACAAAACCCAGCACATTTATTTGTCACTACTTGAAGCAAAATGCAGCTATGTAAGGTTCTAAAAAGAAAACTGTACTATAATATAACAATAATGAAAACTAAGATAAAAAAAAAAAAAAAACCTCTTAGCACTGCAGCAACATTAGCACAACACAATGGAACCTTGTGTATATAAAGAGTAGAAATGAATGTTAAAATGCAGTAGTAACGTCAACATAACATAAATGTGTTAGGAAAAGGAAAGCATGAGAGAAACAGAAAATGTGAATGAATGAGTCCATCATTTTCCACATTTGCAAGATCAGATAAAAACATAGACCTAAACTCACTTGTACTCTGGTTATGGTAGACTTGCCATTGATTTGGTTGGTTTTCACTCTCTGATGTTCAGCAGAGAATCTTCCATTCAGTTCTCCGTATTCTTCAGAATTGCCAGACGCATCTCTATTGATGGTGTAAGACGTGGTACATTTGTGCTCGAGCCAGGAACTGATGACTTCCGCGAAGGTCTCAACATTTGTCACTTTCTGGGGGATGACAAACACGTCGTCTGGGACGAAGTAGAACCCGTCCTCGGTGGTCTGGCACTGGGAGTAGCTGAAATCCATCACCCGACCCATGTCTATGTTCCTCAGGTTGTCCCAGCCTCCGCCAGGCAGAACCTCCAGAGCTGTGATGGAGAGTTTGGTGGAGGAATGGCATTGTAGAACCCAGCTGGCAGGGCGATGGACAGAGGCAGGGGAGCAGACATGGAGGGCGGAGAGAACAAGCAATGTTGCTGCTCTCAGGGCCATGGCTGAGTGAGACATGAGCACATGAAGCACTCCAACCTGTTTTATATCTTCCATCAAATCTGACAGTTGTAGGAGGGACTGCAAATGAACATCCCCTAAGTGTAAAGGCTATAATTGTTTTTATTTTTTTTATTAAAGAAGGAAACACTTCCTTGTATTTATGTGCTGGAACTGACTAAACTGCCCACAAAAGTTCGGAAACTTAACTTTGGTCGATTATTTCTCTCCTTTAATAATACCAATTGGTATTGTATTTTATATCATTTTTTGCGTTGATTAGTTACTTTTACAACGAGGTACAGCTCGCAAGGATTGTGCAATCACAGAATGAGCAACACAGCTAAACGTGTAGGTAGTGCCCCCAATAAATGTGCCAAAAACCAATATGCTTCTGTTGATAATCACTCTTGTTTTGAGTGACCTGCCAGTCACTCAGGTGCCAGTCACAGGTGGGTGACTGGCACCTGAGCATGGGTCCATTAACTTTGTTTGTGTATGCTCCAAGCAGCAACACTGCAACCCATGGAAAGATACCACGTTTATCATGCAAACATTGAAATAGGGCAAGTGGAAGCTGGTGTTCCGTTATGCAGAGTGGCAGCATTATTTGGTGTCAGCCCTGGTACCATTTCCAAACTTAGGACCAAGTTCTGTGAGGCTGGTGAAGTCAAAGGAAGACAACACCCCAAGAAGACCGGTTCCTCACCCTTGCTTCACTGAGGAACCATAGGTTTTCTTCTAGAGATGTACAGGCAAGATTTGCACAACGGTACGAAAGACAGATGTCAAAGTTAGTGCCAGTCACACACCCCATGACTGACACCAACTGGTACCAGTTGAGTACTTTAAGGTTGGCTGTTTTTTATTTTTTTCTCTTGTGAAGGAGGCTGATGCACACCTCAAAGGTTGGAGACAGGTGCGTAAGTCAAAAGTGCAAAAATTAGGGAGAGATCTCTGATGGTTAAACCAAAGAATAGGACCCGCACACCGTCAGAAACTTGCAAAAAAAGTTTAGCTCTTTATTTGACGTTTCGGTCGTTAGACCTTCATCAGGACAGACAATACAGAACACAAAAAACACCAAACATTTTAAAGGCTACACCCCCAGAATGAAGGTCATCGTACATGCATCCCATTGGCTGCACCCGCAGTCTCAGACCTAAAGACACTCCCATCACCATCATATTAAAGCAACCCCAATCCCATTCACAAAATACATTTTGTGCCTGTACAAGTCATCGGGCCAGGTCTTCAACATCTATAAAAGAAGAGACGATATTAGTGGACCCAATAATAATAAAAAGACACACAGTGAGAATAAAGGTAAACATATACAAATAAAGCACAAATCTCCAACAAATTAAAAGCACAAGTCTATTACATAGCTAGTCCATCCAAATAACGCATGACTAATCACAACATAACATTAAGTACAAATTCATCATTTAAGCCTTTAGGGGCCAGTGTCTGGAGTGTGAAGATCCAGTAGGCTTCTTTTCTCTTTAAGAGAAGGTCTGTATCGCCACCTCTAGGTGGCCTCTGGATCTGTTCTATCCCCTGGAATCTAAAAGAGGATATGTCATGTTTAGCATAATTAAAATAGATAGCCACAGGATATTCGCGATAATTCCTGCGTATGGAGCTTTTGTGCTCACTGATGTTGTTTTAATTTGAGTAGTTTTGCCAACACATGCTACGCCACAGGGGCCCTGAATCATGTAAATTACATGGGTGCTATCACAGGTGATGACACTTCTAATGGGAAACTTTTTTCCGGTGTGTGGATGTCTAAAGTGCGTTAGTTTGGTTGTGTTATTAGAGATGCACCGATTAATCGGCCGCCGATTAAAAAAGACGGTTTTAGGTCAAACCGGCTGGATCGGTGCTCGGCCGGTCACTGTCATAAATTGCGATTTTATGCCGGTCAAACTGATACTGCATGGGCACTGCGCAGCAACAGCATGATGATCAAATCGTGCCAGTCGACTCGGTAAACATTAGCAAGAAGTGACAGCCTACAGATGGTGCTGATTACCTTTGAAATATAAGGATACATATATCGAATATATATATTATGGAATATATTATATATTCCATAATGCTGCACGCAGTTATAGCCTAGTCAATAGACCCCTTAACAGACGACGTCACACTGGTTGCAAGCGTCATACTGCGCAAGCGTCAAACCCATTCTGTCAGGTCTCGCTAGGGCGCGCAGCACTAGCCAACACAAGGGGTTGGGGTGTGCTGAAACCAGCGCACCCTGAAACAACAGGTTGAGAATTGATTTTATGAAACAATCACCTGTGCATCCAGTCTCAATGTTGGTAAACAAATAATTGGTCTATGCCGTGGCTGTCGGTCGGTCCATCACTGAGAGTTTAAAGGCAGTAAGTGCATCACCAGGCTTCTCACAGCGTCCATGCAGTTGAAGTTAGTTTCACTTTCAGTGACAGACAACAGCATTCAATATTGACATAACATGACATAATACTTGTGTGTGTGTGTGTGTGTGTGTGTGTGTGTGTGCTTCTCCCAGTAGAGTACACAGTAGCCCTACCTGCAGGGTTGCTTTTTGTTCCAAATAACTTACTAGGGGCCATCTGAAAAGTCCTTCATGCTGTAAGCAGCTTCCAACAACAACTCAAAAAGACGATGTGATCATATAGTCCATCCACAGTGCACTGCTGGTTTAATTCATGTGCCTACAGACGTCTTGTCATCTATCCAGCTGTAGCCTATTAAAGCTTGTTAAGACTCGTCCGAAAGTTTAACAAAGTCCACTGAGCAACAGAGAGTAGTGTACAAGTAAGACGCGCGAACGCTGGAAGCGAACGCAGCTCGAAAATATGTAATCCGTGTTATTTCACCGTGATGGGGAGAGAACTGTGTGTGTGTGTGTGTGTGTGTGTGTGTGTGTGTGTGTGTGTGTGTGTGTGTGTGTGTGTGTGTGTGTGTGTGTGTGTGTGTGTGTGTGTGTGTGTGTGTGTGTGTGTGTGTGTGTGTGTGTGTGTGTGTGTGTGTGTGTGTGTGTGTGTGTGTGTGTGTGTGTGCGTGTGTGCGTGCTTCTCCCAGTAGAGTACACAGTAGCCCTACCTGCAGGGTTGCTTTTTGTTCCAAATAACTTACTAGGGGCCATCTAAAAAGTCCTTCATGCTGTAAGCAGCTTCCAACAACAACTCAAAAAGACGATGTGATCATATAGTCCATCCACAGTGCACTGCTGGTTTACTTCATGTGCCTACAGACGTCTTGTCATCTATCCAGCTGTAGCCTATTAAAGCTTGTTAAGACTCGTCCGAAAGTTTAACAAAGTCCACTGAGCAACAGAGAGTAGTGTACAAGTAAGACGCGCGAACGCTGGAAGCGAACGCAGCTCGAAAATATGTAATCCGTGTTATTTCACCGTGATGGGGAGAGAACTGTGTGTGTGTGTGTGTGTGTGTGTGTGTGTGTGTGTGTGTGTGTGTGTGTGTGTGTGTGTGTGTGTGTGTGTGTGTGTGTGTGTGTGTGTGTGTGTGTGTGTGTGTGTGTGTGTGTGTGTGTGTGTGTGTGTGTGTGTGTGTGTGTGGCAGGCTGGTGTGCATTGTCTAAATTCCTGCACTCTGGCGCACTCGGGTGGCTGCTTACAGGCAGTGCACGCATGTGAGTCACATGGGTGCATGCAGCCAATGAGAGGTGAACACAGACGGACAGACAGACACACACACACACAACCTGAGCAGGTACATAGTAAGCTCCACTTGGTCGGAGGCACGGCTTCGCCGCGCCTCCTTCCGCGTTCGCAAACATAAGTCCCAGAGGTTAAAACAAGCCAAAACAGTGACATATGGTGATATCATTGAAAGGCAAGATACTAGACTAGACTAGAGCAGGGGTCTTCAACATTTTCAGGCCAAGGACCCCCTAGCTGAGAGAGAGATGAAGCAGGGACCCCCTCTATATTGTATAAAATTGTGCTGCAGATTAAACTTTTTTTTTTTTACTTGATCTGCTCTTTCCCCCCCCCTCTACACCTATATACCTCTTTGCCAAAAATATCAGATCTACAAGCTCATGAGCTTGTAGATCTGCTATTTTTGGCTTAAGTCCTCCTCAAAAATGGGATGCTAGTGGTTAATGTAAAAGAATATCATATCACACAAAGATTTGGCGGCCCCCCTGTAGTAACTTTGAGGACCCCCTAGGGGTCCCGGACCCCCTGTTGAAGACCCCATGACTAGTGACATAAGGTACATTTCTCACCTTGAAAACAATTAAATGCAGACATACATGCTATGTGTCTGAATGGGAAAACCTTATTTATTTTTGCTTCTAGTCAAAATAAGAAAATCATTTTGCATTAAGATGAGATTTTTTGTTAAAAAATATTACCATTTAAAAAAATTATCATTTCAATAACTGATCTCAATATGGACCCATAATTTGCCATAATCATGCAGCTCTATTACAGTGACAGCCATGACAGCAATGGTAAAAAATAAATTTTTGTAATCACTTTAGGCCTTTCGTTGTATAGTTAGGGCATCAATATTATAGCCATATCATGATATTAGACTGGATATCGTCTGTGATTGTGGATATTGTACTATTATGATATGGCGTAAGTGTTCTTTTCCTGGTTTAATCTTATTGGTACTCTATATTGGCAAATACACAAAATTAAGTACTTGTACTCGGCCTGAACAAATTCTAGTTAGTTGTTTAGCTCTTAGATAGAAAATCGGTATTGGTAAAACCGGTATCGGCAGGTCAGACTTAAAAAAAAAAACGGTAATCGGTATCGGCCAAGGATTTTTTAATCGGTGCATCTCTAGTTATTATACTGTGCACAATGGCCACAACGATAATTTCCCTTTGGTAAGGGGCAAAGGCGTGTTTGGATGGACTGTGCTGGTTTATTTTGTGCAAAATAGGCATTGACAAGGTTGTCTCGGAGATTGCGGTCACGTTTAAAAACAAATAGAGGAGGATCACAAAAGGCAGTGGTTAATTCAGGGTCTGACTGTAAAATGTGCCAGTGTTTTTTGAAGACTGATTTTATGGCTTGCAAGTAAGGGGAACTGTATCTGTATGGGCACTGATGACGTGGAGGAGAGGAGTGAGGAGACGCCCTCAGCGCCCACAGCGTCCGCGGACTTGAGCAACATTTTGACTAAGCTACTTTTACTTGTAGTGGAGTAAATTTGACCAGGGGGATCTGTACTCTTACTCAAGTAGGGGTTGAGCTTCGTCCACCTCTGCAAACGTGGCATCTTTCCATGGGGGCAGTGTTGCTTCTTGGAGCACACACAAACTCAACAAAGTAGCAAGGCCCATGCTCAGGTGCCAGTCACACATCTGTGACTGGCACACCCAGGTCGCTCAAAACGAGAGTGATTACCAACAGAAGTATATTGAGGGATTTTGGCTTTTTTTTTGGAGGCGACCCACACGTTTGGCTGCGTTGCTCATTCTACGATTGCACGATCCTTACGTTTGGAAATGATACCAGGGCTGACACCAAATAATGCTGCCACTCTGCGTAACAGAACATCAGCTTCCACTTGCCCTATTGCAATGTTTGCGTGACAAACGTGGCATCTTTCCATAGGGGCAGTGTTGCTGGTTGGAGCATACACAAACAAATGCTCAGGTGCCAGTCTGTGACTGGCACCTGAGTGACTGGCACTCTGGCAGGTCACTCAAAACAAGAGTGATAATCAGCAGAAGCATATTTGGGTATTTTGGCACATTTATTGGGGGCGCTACCTACACGTTTAGCTGTGTTGCTCATTCCACGATTGCACAATCCTTACAAGCTGCACCTTGTTGTAAAGGTGACTAATCAACGATACAAATTTTATAAAATACTGTACCAATTGGTATTATTGAAGGAGAGAAATAATCGACCAAAGTTAAGTTTCCGAACTTTTTGTGGGCAGTTTATATAAATACTAGGCTAAATGCTAATATTGTTTATAAATGTATCCATGTCTTACTGTATTTTTTTTTTAAATACTCTGGATCTGCTCTGTTCATGCTGTCAATCTTTGTAACAATTAGAGGAATTACATGTATAATGGGGGAATTGACAGTGGTAGATAACATTTCCATTATAATAAAACGCTACATGAAAACTGTAGCTCCTTGCATGCATGGGGCTGTACAGCAAGAAGCAGTTGTGACACCTTTGATTAAAAAAAAACTGGATACCTCTGTCTTAAACTACAGACACATTTCTAAGCTTCCATCCAATAGATGTTATTTTTTTCTGTTAAACTTGGTCACTTTCCATTGTCTTCCGCCACTCTATCTTGTGGAGTTCCCCAAGGCTCGATTCTTGGCCCCATCCTATCCTCCTTATACCTTCTCCCCCTAGGACTAGGAAGAAATAAAAATAAAACGTCTCCTTGAATGTCTTAATGATGTTTAAGCTGGGATGGCTCTAAACTTTTTAAATATAAATGAGGGTAAAACAGAAGTCATAGTGTTTGGACCCCATTCTACTTCTTATGCTCCCCTTTTAGACCTGGGTTCCCATGGTCTCAAACCTTGGTGTGAAAATGCACATGTTTATAAAACATGATAAGCGGATAAACGCTGTGGTTAGATCCAGTTTTTATCATTTGAGGCTTTTATCCCGATTAAATCTGTTTTTTCTTTTAATGATTTAGAGTGAGTGATACATGCTTTTATTTCCACACGTTTGGACCACTGCAATGCTCTTTATGCGGGCATAAACCAGGTCTCTATTTCACGATTGTAGTTAGTCCAAAATGCTGCAGCACGTCTTTTAACTGGAACCCGCAAGCATGATCACATCATTCCGATCCGGGCCACTCTCACTGTTCATCACAGAATCAATTTTAAGATTGAATTGTTTGTTTTTAAATCTCTGAACAAGCTGGCACCTCTCTGATCTCCTACATGATTACACCCCTCCCAGGGCCTTGAGATCCGCAGATCAGCAGAAACGTATTGTCCCAAAGACACGTTTGAAAACTTGAGGGGGCCACGCCTTTTCAGTAGCAGCCCCCTAAATTCGAACGAGCTATCTTTCCATATAAAATTTGCCCCTCCTGTTGAAACTTTTAAAGCCCGCCTTAAGTCAAATTCTTATACTTTGGCTTTTAATCCAGCTTGAATTGTGGTCCTTGTCTCTTCGCTGGCTTTTGATGTTTTATTTCTTCATGTTTTTTTAATGTTTATTATTGTAAATGTTTTATTTTATTTTAATTATGTATTACTTTTCTTGATTGTTTTATGTATTTTCTCTTGTGCAGCACTTTGGAAACCTTGTGTTTGCAAAATGTGCTACCTGTATATAAATAAAGTTGGATTGGATTTTGGTTTCTGGCCGATGATGATGGACTGTAGAATAGTGTAGGTATTGCAGAGCATATACTGCTTTCTTACCTCTGAATGCTTGTCCTTTAGCTGGAAAACAGGACTTAAATGAGCATGAGTCCTATATATGCTATATATGCTATACAAATAAAGTTTATTTATTATCTTCCTATCTATGTTTGTTATTTTTGTTTCTGCACCTTAATATTTTTGGCGTCCTCAAGTTTTGCAAACTAAACTAAGCATTTTACTGAAATTTATCATTAATTATGTGTTGTATCCTGCATTTATAACTCAATATTTTAAGTACAGTATTTAGCATATTTAATTCAGTCAAGTTTAATGAATTATGTGGTAATGAATAGCATGCCATTTAAAGTTCTTGAGCCTGCTGTGTTTAGATATCATGTCATCTATTTATCCCGGGTGCTAAAGCCACTGAGAACACTAGTCAATACAAGATTATGCAAATTATTTTTCAAAACAAATATTCATAGTTAGGATGTGGCAAATATTTTGGTCTAAATGCAACTCTTAATTTCAAAAGGTGGCTTCACACAGGAGAGAAATCTGTTGAACAGGAACATGCTTTTTTTTTCAAAGAAACAATCTGAGGTGACATATCTCATATAAAACGTTTTATCAGTCACATGACGTTGCTTATCACCAGTGGTGTAAAGTAACGCAGTACATTTACTGAAGTACTGTACTTAAGTAAAATGTTGAGGTATTCTTTACTTTACTTGAGTATTTACAACAATCAGAGACAAATATTGTACTTTAACTCCACTACAATTATTTGAAAACTTTAGTTACTTTGCAGATTTTTGATTATTATTACAAAACATACATAACCACTTCAGCCCTATTTAAACTTCTACTTTTCATTTGGATGTATGCATTTATATTGTTTTCATGCCCCGTTTCCATGTGTGTTTTCTAAGTCATAGAAGTCAGAGGTTTCTTACAGAGCCATGTTTGGAGGCAGAGTGTTATCTTGTTCAGAGTAAAAGCCAATGTTCTGTTACAGAAAATATCTTGTTAGTTCTTGTGTTTCTTTTTTACTGCTTGTCTTTACCTTGTATTATGACAGAGATCTACTTTTTAACGTCCAACTGTAGGTCAAATAGCGAAAATAGCTGATCTACAAGCTCACAACATTGTGAGCTATTTTTTGCCAAATAATCATCAATTATTGTTGACTGTCGACCTATTATGCTGTGCTCAGAATAAGGACGCTAGGGTTCATGTGGTTAAGTGACTGTAGTTGAATTGGAACACACACAGGAACACAGAAACACATGTGGAGGTCATATACTGTACACAGAGAAGAGAGAGTGAATTAAAACATATTATTCAACTTCATCATGAGCCTCAGACCACCATGCACAGTGTCTAGTGTCTGCTGGGGAAGCTTAAAGCTCAGTAACATTGGACTCTGTAGCAGTGAAACAGTCTGACAGACCCATTGATTGATTTAATACTTTATTAGTCAGACATGTAAACAACACGTGGTACAGTAAGACATTAAGGCTTAAAGCAGTGGTTTTCAACCAGTGGTCCGGGGACCACCAGTGGTCCTTGGGGGGCTACCAGGGGTCCCCGGCAAAATTAGTTAACATAGCCTCCGAATCATTTTAACCACTTAGCTTTGGCTATTCAAAAATAGCAGATATACAAGCTCATAGCACGGCACAGAGTGCCGTGCTATGAGCTTGTAGATCTGCTATTTCTTGAAAATGTGTGCAAATCTTTGAATATACATCTTTTTCAAAGAGAACATTAACTCAAATCTTCTCTTCTGGGGGTCCCATGGCACAAAACATTTTCAGATGGTGGTCCGTGGCCAAATGTATATCAATTTAGGGGTCCCTCCCTGGCATGAAAAAGGTTGAAAACCCACTGGCTTAAAGGATAACACAAAAAAGTCCTGGGGACTTGTTTCCATTGTGATCCTATGTATTCAATTCATCAACTTAGAATGAAAAATTAACACAATAATACATGTCATCAACACATACAAAACACTAAAAGACCAATTATAACCCCGTTTTAGACGGAGGTCTAATAGCCGACTATGGCTCACTGGGTATTATGTACAAAAGAGACATTTACATTTTCCTCTCCTTGAAGTCTCCTTTTTTTCAAGATGTTTCCTGTTTTTCAGGCAATTTTTTTTTGCAAAACGCGAAGGAAAACAAAAGCCTGGAGATCGAGGCTAGTCTACAGTAACTTGGTAAAGTGCGCCCCCTACAGTTGATGCAGATATGACGCTGGGCAGCTGTCACCTCACAGGTGAAATGAATCAGTATTTTAGTGAAAGAGACAATAAAAGACACCAGTTTGGAGCGCAGGGAACAAACCGTTTTTGACCGCTTTTTTACGGGTGATTTTTCCATGTCATATAACCTGTCTTTGGAAACAGAAGACAAGCTGTGCTTGTACAAGGACTTTTTAATTTTTTTAATTTTTTTTTAGTGCATCTTTGGATTTCAGTAAAGCTCCATAAACGTCATCTCTGTCTTGAGGAGTCTGTGAGTACCTTGGTCCAGTTTCTACCGAATTAATGTGCAATTACAGTAAACCCCACCTGTATCTATGTGTCTTAAAACAGTGGTTCTCAAACTTTTTCATGTCAAGGACCCCCAAATTGACACTTATTAGCCCGCGGACCCCCATTTGAAAAGATAAGCCAGGGTCCCCATAAGAGAAGATTTTTACGCCTCTAGCAGTGATTCTCAATCATTGTATTTTAAGGACCCCCCCCCAGTTTGACATGCATTAGGGCTACGGACCCCCATTTAATGGCATTTCTATCTCTGGGACCCCAATTCATATTGTAAAATCAATGTTAATTTAACTCTGAGAGTGTACAAATGGAACAAATGGACCCGTTAGGGTCCATTTGGTTCCATTTGTACACTCTCAGAGTTACAGACCGATAATGGTCCATTTGGTTCCTATAAATCATTTAGCTGGGGACCCCCATGGTACCCCTCAAGTACCCCTGGGGGTCCCCGGACCCCACTTTGAGAACCAATGTCTTAAAAGCCTACAGCAAGCTAGTGTAAGTGGTAGCCCTGATACATGACTGTCATACCATGACAGTCATGGAACCGAAAGTTCCTGGTTAAGGGGTGTTCAATTTTTTTTTACATTGACAACTCTCACATGTACATAAACGTTCAGATTTCAAATATAAAGTGCTTACCCACGAGCCACGGATGTTACAAGTTATCCGTTCCGCGATAAGTACCCGTATCTCCCGTATTGTTCAATAAAAAGCATTTTAACCCGATCATCAGAGTGCAATACACCTCCCAACCATTAGTGTCGCATGGTTGAAAGAATCGGAGAACATTTGGAGAAAATGGCCGGCGATCGGATTACAATGCTTTTTATTGAACCATACGGGAGATACGGGTACTTATCGCGGTCCGGGTCGCCTTGTAACATCCGTGGCTCGGGGGTAAGCACTTTATATTTGAAATTTGAACGTTTATGTACATGTGAGAGTTGTAAATGTAAAAAAAAATCGAACACCACTCTTAACCAGGAACTTTCGGTTCGGCTTTGCGTCATGTGAACCATGGCTAGAGTAAGTGGCAAAAGGAATTTGCGACTTTTGGGAAATTATGCCACTGTAATTAGTCCCCTCAGTCAACTGGTCCTGATGCTCAACAGACAGAGTATTATTAGACCAGGGGTCTTCAACGTTTTCAGGCCAAGGACCCCCTAGCTGAGAGAGAGATGAAGCAGGGACCCCCTCTATATTGTATAAAAGTGTTTCAACTTTTTTTTATTTACTTGGTCTGCTCTTTTTCCCTCTTCTACACCTATACTTCTTTGTCAAAAATAGCCGATCTACAAGCTCACAACGCTGCGAGGCGTTGTGAGCTTGTAGATCTGCTATTTTTGGCTTAGGTTCTCCTCAGAAAAAAGATGCTAGGGTTCAAGTGGTTAAGGTAAAAAAAAAAATCGTATCACACAGAGATTTGGCGGACCCCCTGTAGTAACTCTGAGGACCCCCTAGGGGTCCCGGACCCCCTGTTGAAGACCCCTGCATTAGACCCTAATAATAAGAGAAGTGCGTACAGCCTTCGCACGGGTCAACATCCACAAGGCAGCCGGACCTGATGGGATTCCAGGCCGGGTCCTTAAGGCATGTGCAGACCAGCTGGCGGGTGTCTTCGCTGACATCTTTAACCTCTCCCTCTCCCAGGCTGTGGTCCCTGCAGGGTTCAAAATGTCAACCATTGTGCCCATTCCCAAAAAGGCCAAAGTGACATGCCTGAACGACTGGAGACCTGTCGCTCTCACCCCGATCGTCAGCAAGTGCTTCGAGAAACTGGTGAGGGAATACATCAGCTCCACGCTACCTGCCTCGCTGGATCCGTGGCAGTATGCATACCGCAAAAACAGATCCACCGACGACGCTATTGCCATGGCTCTCCACACCGTCCTCTCGCACATGGACAACAAGCTACTGAAGGACAAATATGTACGTATGCTGTTCGTGGACTACAGCTCAGCATTCAACACCATTGTCCCAGCAATACTTGACAAAAAGCTCAGAGACCTAGGGCTACACCCAAGCATGTGCGACTGGATACAGGACTTCTTGTCCAACCGACATCAGGTGGTGAGAATGGGCAGCATCACATCCGACCCCCTGACCCTCAACACCGGAGCACCCCAGGGATGCGTGCTGAGCCCTCTCCTCTACTCCCTGTACACGTATGACTGCACAGCCACACATGTCTCCAAACACCATCATAAAGTACGCGGACGACACGACAGTGATAGGCCGAATCGTCAACAACGACGAGTCTGACTATAGAGAGGAGATCAACTCACTGGCACTCTGGTGCCGGGAGAACAACCTCTCTCTTAACGTCGACAAGACCAAAGAACTGATCGTGGACTTCAGGAGGCCGCGGAGAGACCATGCGCCCATCCTCATCGACGGTGCTGCAGTGGAAAGGGTCAGCGAGTTCAAGTTCCTCGGAGTACACATCGAGGAGGACCTCAAATGGGAGACGCACACCACACACGTGAGGAAAAAGGCTCAGCAGCGACTGTACTGGCTCCGCCGCCTGAAGAAGCTCGGAGTAGGACATCGCATCCTCAGGCTGTATTACAACAGTTCTGTTGAAGGCATCCTAACAGGCTGTGTCACGGCCTGGTACGGGAACTGCACTGCCCGAGAAAAGATCGGCAGAGCAAATAATGGGAAGCGAGCTCCCAGCGCTCCAGGAACTGTACAAAAAGCGGTGCGTGGTCAAAGCCAAGCGCATCATCAAGGACAAGCACCACCCAAGTCACAGACTGTTCAAACCCCTACAACGACCGTGACCGGGCAAGGGGCTCTACCGCAGTATCAAGAGTTCCACCACCAGGTACTGGTGCAGTTTTAATCCGGCTGCTGTCAGAATGCTGAATGAGGCATAAGCCTTGTTCAGCAGCCTGACAACAGGCGGTGCAGACTTTTCTGGCTCTTCCTGAACACACCTGTGGATTATACCAGGGACAATGACTTGGACTTAGCTCCCCCTCGGACACACCTGTGGACTACACCAGGTACAAATGAGTTTTTGTTGCACTCCCTCATGGAGCTACTTGCGGATTATACTAGGGTCAGTCCACCCTAGGTGGACACGCACTGACCGTTTGCACCTTAATCCCATGTATAACGCACTGACTTTTTTTGTCTTTTTTTATTGTGCTCTTTTTCTCTAAGCACCTTAACGTCCATATGTATATCATGCACAGTATAAGTATAACATGCACAGTATACATACATTGCTGCTATGCTCAGGCACCTTAGTTTTTTATTATCTCAGGTACTTTGTAAATATGTAGATAACTTGTCTGGCCTTCTGTTGCTCTCTTGTTTTGATCTCCTTCCCACTTGCCCCCCACCCCATCTTCTCCCCCCCCCCCCCCCCCTCTTCTTTCTATGGAAATTAACGTTGCGATGGGAACGATGTACAAAAACGAATTTCACCCACTTTTTTATCTTGTAAGCCTGTGATGTGACAATAAAACTGATTCTGATTCTGAGATTCTGAGACCCTAATAATCACCACTAGTAGCATTAGACCCACTTAGCCTACTAATAACCAGAACATTGACATAATTTCTTGGCAAATCCAATCCAAGCAAAAGCAAATTATCAATAAAGAAAAATATGAAACCCATTTGATCAAAACAACAAAAACCCATATTATACTTGAATGCTTTCTGGCTCTTATTAGGCAGCGTGAGACAGAATATTTGACCACAGTGATTAATAAACTGAGTACAGACACAGAGTGTGCACAGCCTGGACATAGAGAAAGGCTGTCAAACCTGAAGCTTCACTTCTTGACCACATGTAAATATAAAGATGAAAGAAAACAAAAGGGCGACACCAGCCAATCTCCTACTTGTTGTGTGAGAGTTGTGACGGGAGGTTGCCGGTTAGATTCACTGGACCGGCAGGAAAGATCTGGGTGGAGAAGTGAATGGTCACCACTCACCCCTCCCCAACACCGCTGAAGTGCCCTTGAGCAAGGCACTGAACCTCCAACTGCCGCTCAGTGGCCAACAGTATAAGACTGTGGTTGTACTGGTCAGCTCCCAGTACAACATTATAAGACTGTCGACTGTGATTGTACTGGTCAGCTCCCAGTACAACAGTATCAGACTGTGGTTATACTGGTCAGCTCCCAGTACAACAGTATTAGGCTGTGGTTATACTGGTCAGCTCCCAGTACAACAGTATTAGGCTGTGGTTGTACTTGTCAGCTCCCAGTAAAACAGTGTCAGACTGTGGTTATACTGGTCAGCTCCCAGTACAACAGTATCAGGCTGTGGTTATACTGGTCAGCTCCCAGTACAACAGTATTAGGCTGTGGTTGTACTGGTCAGCTCCCAGTAAAACAGTGTCAGACTGTGGTTATACTGGTCAGCTCCCAGTACAACAGTATCAGGCTGTGGTTATACTGGTCAGCTCCCAGTACAACAGTATCAGGCTGTGGTTGTACTGGTCAGCTCCCAGTACAACAGTATTAGGCTGTGGTTATACTGGTCAGCTCCCAGTACAACAGTATTAGGCTGTGGTTGTACTGGTCAGCTCCCAGTACAACAGTATCAGACTGTGGTTGTTGTACTGGTCAGCTCCCAGTACAACAGTATCAGACTGTGGTTGTACTGGTCAGCTCCCAGGTTTTAATGTGTGTGTCCACAGGCCGTTGCTGAAAATGAGCACTACCCTGGGTAAATTACTGCCTGAATCTCATAAGCCCATTATCTCCCCTGGACAAAGGAGGATTCACTCTTTGTGAGCAGTGGATGTGGGAGAGTTGCAGTTACATCTCTGCGTCAGAAGAGGACAGTAGAGGACATAACATTTACACATTGTAGCTTTAAACTCTTGCCAATTTCCTAACACTTTATAGATTATAAATTAGACCTGCTAGGCCAGGGTTCCTTTCCAGGTAGTTATAACATTCAGTGCTTGTCCAGGGTCCGGTCAAAGGGGGGTGAATATAGCAGAGTTGCCTTGCCTGAAGCCCACAAACATAATATCTCCCTTGGTCAGGGGGGGATGTATTAGCAACATATGGTTAGGTGGTTATGATTACATTTATTTAATGTGGTTGCTTGTAGTGTAATAATACAGGTTTTTGATTGATTGAATACTTTATTAACAGTTTGGCAAAAAAAGAACAGAAAGTAGGCTACAGTTCTATACAAGGTCTGCTAAAAGGATTAAATAGAAAGCACTATGGCTTGTTTACATTCATCGAAACATTTAATGACAGACAAATATACAATACCATGCAAAAACAACATATAAACGAGTAGTAAAAAAAAAGAAAATATATGCACAGAGCCTCTCTTATACTGTATATTGTCTTATGTATGTATTTTTTTTTTGTGTCATGTCAAATGTATGTACTGTTTATGTGTGACATACATGGCTGCTGGGTCGCAAGACAAATTTCAGTGTGAACTGACAATAAAGTATTATCGTTATTGTTATGTTATCTCCATATACAGTACCTCTTCGGATGGTTTTTGAGCTGTTAAATATTGGTGGTGTGAATAGACCTACTATTACATAACATATATTTAGTGTGTGCAATTAGAAGCTGTCTCTGCTCTGATAACTTGTCAGTTTTCAATTGATATAACGCACTTGCCACGTGTGCCTTGTAAGTCAATACAAAATGTAATTGAATGTTGGAGGCAAAATATAAGAACAATGTTATTTCTAGAATCTGGATAGGCCTATTACATGGTTAACACTGTCGGAAGGGAGCTGGCCGGGTGGTTTCAATGCGTGATATGTAACTACAGCCCCATTAATACTGCTTGGCGATTAGTTGAATGAAAGAACGAGACCGTCCCCTTCCTACCAAAAAGGGAGTGGCGTAACATTCAAATAACTCCCGAAACTCCAATTGCCAGCAGCTAACACGGTTTCAACTGGCTGGCTGCTGCTGCTTTGCTTGTTGCGTCATAGAAACCATAGACCTAGGATAGTAACGCCTGTTGAATGATGGTTGGATCCAATTGGCCATCTCATTGGATGGTCACAATGGGGCGTTTCATAGAGTACAGTAGTAACAAATGTGTGTTTCATGATGGTAGCGTCTATTGGTCCCAGTGGTGGAAAAAGTACTTGCATTCTTTACTTAAGTAAAAGCATCAGAAATACTCTGTTACAAGTAAAAGTCCAGAATTCAAAATTTTATTGAGTAAAAGTACAAAAGTATTGGTATCAAAATGTACTTAAAGTACCAAAAGTAGAAAGTATTCATTCTGCATTTCATAAGTTTTCAAAAGTATAAAAATCATTTGAAAATAGCAGATCTACAAGCTAAAGTACCTCAAAATTGTACGTAAGTACAGTACTTGAGTAAATGTACTTAGTTACTTTACACCACTGCTAGATCGTATATTCTGGAGGGCCAGTAGCTTGAGTGTGATTGGCTAACTGCTTGCCTGCTTGTAGTAACGCTAAGATTAAATTTCGTTGCAACAATTTAAATTGTGCTGTGCAGACACTCATTTGAAAGTGTGAAACTTTTAAAAATGTCACCTGCTTACACAAACCCCTTTATCACATTTTTATTCATAGGTTGAACATCATATCTTGTCATTGAAATCGTTTTTGTTTGTTTGCAGTTGCAACTTTATAAAAATACTTTCCAGTAAGAAAAAAGTGTTTTCTGTCCAGTGTGCCAAGTTCTGCCAATAAGTCCAGACGTTGTCCCTTCAGTAGCTCTTAAAGAAAGTTCATCTAAATGCACGTTTATAAAGATTTATTCTCCATCACAAAGCACATTCCCCATTGACAATGATAGTAAATTTCTCCCATGTATCCCAATTCTAGGGACGTTTTTCCATTCATTGTTATTGTATGTACGATGAGCTGATTTATCTATTTATATTATGATTATTTAGGTCAGGTGACCATATTGCAGCGGCTCTAAATTAAGTAACTATTTTGTTAACTTGTCAAATTAAACCAAATGGAAATGTAAAAAAAACAACAACAACCCTTTAACAATCCCTTTATTTTCAGGCCCAAACTACATGACAAATTGATCAAATAATGTTTATGCACCAATTTGAAAGATCCACACAATTCAACACATCAATCACAAAAATACTTAATGTATTTAAAAAAGACAAAAAAATAAGCTTAAATTGAATTAGAGAATTATTGTAAGTTGCAGTGGCAGTAGCAAGTTATTAATCCCAAGAACTTCATACAATAGCTATACTGTATGTCATTTGCCTGATCATGTATATTTGCTGGATGACACTTGATTACCCACTATATGTGAGATTTGCAATTAAGCAAGCATATATATATATATATATATATATATATATATATATATACATACATACATACATACATACATACATACATACATACATACGATACATATAATAAATGAGTTAATTCATACACAATCGAAAATAAGGAAGCTCAATGTATAATCTTAAACTAAAACTATTGTTTGATTCTTTGTGAAGAAATAAAAGTTCAATCTGCAGTTTCCTTACTTGAGTCAAATAAACATGTTGATAAGCATGTTGCTCTCAAGGCTGTTCCATTTCATACAACCTGCTTCTCTGCCCCTGGCATCTTTTCCTCACTGTAAGTATCCTCCCTGTGGCTGTGCTTTTTACACAACGGCAAACCCTTCTTCCACCTGACAGTGAGCACCACACCTACAATCATTAAGGTGACCAGAGCTATTACCCCAAGCCTGCCTTCTCCCCTGAGACATCAGCAGAATCTGTGGCAGACCTCTTGATCACATCCTGGACATCGTCCGTTGCAGCCCTTGTCCATGATTTTGATTGACCCACTTTGACCCATGACTGTTTCCCTTCTGTCAACACCTTGATTGTGTTGTTGGATTGCAGACCTATCACTGGAGGTCTAGTGAAAGGAGGTAAACGAACTGGCAGTAGCTGCTTAACTCTGAATTCAACTGACTTGACACAGTAGTAAATGGGACAGCCGTCACTGACTGTGACTAAATGCTGGCTGTACTGGGGAGGACAGTGACTTTGGCCTTCTGTCAAAGGGTTAGTTGAGTCACAACTGAAAAAACCTCCAAAGGGCACAGCGTCTGCAAGTAAATATTCTTGACTAAGACAGATCATTACATCACTCAGGAATTTATGTGGATAGAAGTGTTGAGGACAGCTTCTACGTTTGGTGATGGGGTTATTTACAGAGTGGCCATAGAAACCTCCAAACATGAATCCTATCTGCTCTGTAGGACCACTGGAATAGCACCAGTATGTATAGACTTTAGCCGATCTGACTTGGACAACATCCCTACATACGTCTCTATTGCATGTTGAAAGCCCTAAAAATCCACATGAATAGGTGTCCGTTTCACATACTTCTACAGAAAATGGTTCCTCTCTCTCCTCAGTGTTTAATAATTGTTGCTTGTACGGTGAGCGGCAAGTGTAGTCATCTGTATCTGCGTTTTTCGGAACCAGTTCCAGGCAGAGCTGACTTGCTCCCTCACACCGCCGGTAGACTCCACCAAGACTGTGGTCTGTGGCTTCCTCATCACAAGAGTCGTCATCAACATTAGCTTGAAAGTTAAAGTTTTTTGAGTCATAGTTGGTACAGCCAGGGTGGGTGTTAACTCTGTAGTAGCGCTCTATGGCCTGCTGCAGGGAGAGAGCCACCTTGTTAACGATTGGCTCTGGCAGATCAGGAAGTGTGTTGGTGTTTAAGACATAATGTAGTGGCAGACCTGACCGGTCAATACCAACAAGATTATTTCTGGTGCTTTCTTGCCACTTGTCAAGATGCATGCCAGGGTAGTAGGGTGAACCTCCGTGGCCCTCCATGAAGGAGGAAGTGATGCTACTACCATATTCACTTTGCTTTGATGACTCTTGTTTGTAACCAATTTCTGCATCAATTGTAAACAAAGAAAAAAAATTATCGCCAGCTGATAATTTGATAGAAGTCATAGCAGAGTCATCGCCTGAGAAGTGGGATAAGTCGATGTAGTCCTCTTTAACTAAGTTAGCCCCTGCATCAACACTAGTTATCACATGTGTTCCATAATCAGCCACTAGCTTCTCTGACAGGTAAGTGGCTAGCCTCGTTTGCTTATTTATGATAGCATCTGCGATATCCTCTACTTGTTGAACAAAGTGGGAGTTGAGTTTGAAGTCAGGATTAGCCATTACTGTGTACAAGTGGTTCCGTATCTAGGAAAATGAAAGCATGAGAGAAACAAAACGTGAATTAATGAGTGTAAAAATAAGAAGACAAAATCTACATTTATGTGTCACTACTCATACAGAAACAAGCAGCAAAATTAAGTTATGTATGGTCCTCAGAAAAACCTTGCCACAACAACATAACAATAACAATAATGAAAACTAAAATAAAAAAGAGAAGAAGCCTTTCTGCAGTAGCAACATAAGCATTTTTATGTACACAACAGAGCCTTGTGTATATAAAACCAAAAAAATGCTGTAGTAACATCACCGTAACATTAAAGAAAGAAACGTTTTTTGTTTTCTTGTCTGTCTTTTAGCCTTTGCACTGTTTATTTTCTTTTTTGTTTCTCAGCTGGGTTTTCCACTGCCAGTTTAGCCACACCACACCAGACCTTTTCGCCTCACATGGCCCAGCACCCAAAAGATCTGCGGTTTCCGTTACACAAAGGTACCAGTAAGCTACCCTCTCTCAAATCCACAGGTATGCTTAGCAGACTCAGGTCATTGACATTCCTGTGTAGTGTAAGTACATAAAATGTAAAGTGTAAAAATGGAACTAAATGGATGTTGTTAATAAAACTGTTCATTAACAACAAATGTTAACGAATCATAGGAACAACGGTGCGAATCACAACACATTTAGTGAAAAAATATATACATATAAAAAAATAAAAAAGTCCTGGGGGAGAGCAAATAAGTCCTCACTTTAGTCTACCGAAACATCATGACCGCAGCCAATCAATAGCAAGCACATTACCGGTTTGGCTCCGTTTGGCTTAGCTCAGACCTACCCTGGAGTGGTGCCAAAATTGGTACCCTTTCGGACCCCTTTGGCCCAACTTAGCCCACTTTGGCCCTGGTCCTTGTACAGTATATGGAAACGGCGACATAGGTAGGCTGTGTGGTGTGGTGTGGTGTGGGGACTTGCAGTGGAAACCCAGCATTAGATATACAGTATAGAATGCATTCATCCTTAGTTGTCTATACACAAACGTGGACTATAGATGAGACTGAATGTAAATCTGTTCATTGACCCTAAGAACATTTATTACAGATACATATCATAAATACAGATACAAGCAGCGAAATGCTGGTAAGGTCCTCTGATAAACTGTGACACAACAACATAACAATAACGAAAACAAAAGAAGAGAAGAAGCCTTTCAGCAGTAATTAGCGCAACACCATGTGTATATAAAGAGTAGAAGTTAAACGCATTAGTAACATCACCATAATATTAAAGAAATGTCAATTAATGAGTCCATAATATTCCACATTTGCAAGATCAGACAAAAATGCAACAACATAGACCTAAACTCACTTGTACTCTGGTCATGGCAGTGTTGTGATTGATTTGGTTGGTTTTCACCCTCTGATTTTCAGCAGAGAACTTTCCATTCAGTTCTCCCAGATCTTCAAATATGCCAGACGCATCTATATTGATGGTAAAAGATGTGGAACTTTTGTGCGCCAGCCAGGAACTGATGATTTCTGCGTAGGTCTGAAAATGTGTCATTTTCCGGGGGATGGCGTACACCTCGTTCGGAACGAAGTAGATCCCGTCCTCGGTGGTCTGGCACTGGGAATAGCTGAAATCCATCACCCGACCCATTTCTATGTTCCTCAGGTTGTCCCAGCCTCCTCCAGGCAGAACCTCCAGAGCTGTGATGGAGAGGCTGGTGGAGGAACGGCATTGTAGAAACCAGCTGGCAGGGCGACGGACAGGGGCAGGGGAGCAGACATGGAGGACGGAGAGAACAAGCAATGTTGCTGCTCTCAGGGCCATGGCTGAGTGAGACATGAGCACATGAAGCACTTTATTATATATTGCATCAAGTCTGACAGTTGTAGGAGGGACTTCAAATGGACATCCCCTAAGTGTAAAGGCTATAATTATTTTTCTTTTTTTATTATTAAAGAAGGAAACACTTCCTTGTGTTTATGTGCTGGAACTGACTATATAAATACTTGGCTAAATGCTAATATTGTTTATAAATGTATCCATGTCAAAATAAATATATCTTTTTTTGTTTATTGCAGATTTCTGTTTATTGCAGAAACGTATTGTCCCAAAGACACGTTTCAAAACTAGAGGGGACCGCGCCTTTTCAGTACTGGCCCCCTAAATTATGGAACAAGCTACCTTTCCTCCCGTTAAAACATGTAAAGCACGCCTTAAGTCTCATTTTTATACTTTGGCTTTTAATCCAGCTTGAATTGTGGTCCTTGTCTCTTTGCTGGCTTTTGATGTTTTATTTTCTTCATGTTTTTTAATGTTTATTTATTTTTCATTTTGTTTAACTTTTTTTGATTGTTTTATGTATTTTCTCTTGTGCAGCACTTTGGAAACCTGTGTTTGCAAAATGTGCTACCCGTATATAAATATAGGACAGGACTTGCATTAAATGAGCATGAGTCCTATCTTCCTATCTACTGTATGTTTGTTATTTTTGTATCTGCACCTTAATATTTTTGACGTGCTCGAGTTTTGCAAACTAAACTAAGCATTACACTGAAATATATCATTAATTATGTGTTGTATTCTGCAGGTATAACTCAATATTTTAATTACAGTATTTATCATGTTTAATTCAGTCAAGTTTAATTAAAGGTAGTGTAAGTGATTTGCAAAGTTTCAAATAATTGCAAAATGGGTCTATGTTCTGATAGTGCTCGTTACTATAGAGTGTCCTGTCCATATAAAGAGTCTCCATGTCTCTCCAGCTCTTTATAAAACAGAAAATGTATTTTGTAGTTTTTTTTTTTTTGTAGTTCTTTTCATTTCCAATTTTATCCAAACAGGACAGAGAACTCAATCAGGACACATATTAAACAAGTGAAATTGGAAGTGATGACACTAAGAAATGAGCATGCAAAATTTGAACTGAAAACTATACAAATTAAGCTTAAAAATGGGTACTTTCTCCTGATTGGCTGAGATTTTGACACCTACCGAAAAATGTATTTTCTGTTTATTAAAGAGCTGGAGAGACAGGGAGACATCTGTTACTGAAAAAACACTCTATAGCAATGATTACTATCAGAATATAGTATTTTAACCTTTTAAAAAAATACTTTTTGTTTTTACCAAAAAATATCACTTACCCTACCTTTAATTATGTGATAATGAATAGCCTGCCATTTGAAGCATCATGAGCCTGTTGTGTTTGGATATCATGGCATCTATTTATCCCCGGCGCTAAAGCCACTGAGAACACAGCCTCGTTCCCATCTGCGAACAGAAAAGCCTGGTCAGGTTATTCTACTTAGTGTCAATATTCATTTTCACTAGAGTATAAGTAAGTTGATATGATAGGTCAAATTTAAATCGTAGTCATAAAAAGCCAGTACACTCTTAGTTCTACAAACCAGTAGATATTCGTTCATGTTGACCTATTGGCCTAATGAAATGGGACTAATAGTAAATTAATGAAAAGTTCAAAGAATGCCTTACACAATACAGTATATGAAGTGGGGAATGCATGAGTTTAATATCCCCAACAATTACAACAGATCAGTATAACGGCCTTCTTCACTGCTGCCTGAGGAAGAGATTTGAGCCACTGCTGAGTGGTCTGTATGTACATGAGCCTAATCCAAATGCTGTAGAGGTAGCCATATTTGAAGCTGTCAATAAATACGTATTGTTGGCAGTAGGCCTATACAGTGGCTATGCATATTATACATATGGTTATTATTATAGAGGTTGCTGTCTTTTCAAAGGACAGTGTTACTTGAGGACAGGAGGAGATCATGTTCTACCAGCTAAACTATTTTGTTGTTTGGCAAGGTAACTTCAATAGTTGTTATTTCCATGAAGGTGAACAGGTATTCTATGTTGATGAGAAAATCTAAAGGTATGGAACAATGGAACAATGGAACAATGGGAAAAGATACCTGAGTGTCAAAACAGAAACGTACTTGATGAGAGATTAATGAACAGAGTGACAGCATTTCAAGGAATGCAGTGTCACAATAGTTTGATGCCAGGGCCCAGTGATCAGAGGTGAGGTCTGATGGTGATGGTGGACCCCCAAGCTGTGGATCAAGGGTTTCCATAGATTATGATTGTGAAGTGTTATTATAGTTGTAGGCCAGAGCTCAGGCACTGAGCTGGGCTCCGTTTTAAGATTGGCATTATTGTCTCCGCCAGGCCGAAAGGCATGGCGAGAGAGTATGTTTTGCCCCCTGTCCGTCCTTCCGTCCGTCCGTCCGTCCGTCCGTGTATCCGTCTGTCCGCAGCTAATCTCTGGCACCGTTGGCTTGATCGCAGCAAAACTGTGCACACACACTCCCTGGATGCCAATTCAGAACCTCTGCCCCAAAATTTTCACATGGGCCTGTTATAGCACCAGGAGGCCGCTTTTTGAAAAACACATTTATTTACTGTAATCCTACAGATTTGGTCCAAACGTCACACGAATCGGTACACAGTATCTCTATAGTCATTAAACGAAACATGTCTTTCAGATTTTTCATAATTCATCCTGATTGGCTAAAAATGTCTTCCAAAGTTTGCAGGAGTGCTCTGTTTTGAACAAAATGCCTCAAATCATGAACACAGCGTGCAATTACCTTGAAATTTTGCACGTACATTTCCACTATGCAGAGGATGAAATGCCAATTGAAAATGTTCAAATCAGCCTCATGGTGGCGCTATAACAGGCCGATTCGTGTTTTTACCCATAACTGCACCGATCTGTGTAAAACTTTGTAAGCGCACTCCCTAGAGGTCAAGGAAAAACCCTTGCCCTGCATTTTTCACATCTGCCTTTTATAGCGCCACCAGGTGGCCGACTTATGTAAAACTATTTTTTTAATATTACTCCTTCCGATTTTATCCACATTTCACGCAAATCGGTACACATGATTGATTTGTTTGATTTTTCATATTCCATCCTGATTGGCTAAGATTTACATCTAAAGTTTGCAGTAGTGGCTTGTTTTGAACAAAATGCCGCAAATCATGAACGCAGCATCCGATTGCGGTCAAACTTTGCACGCACATTCACACTATGTTGAGGAGCAAATGCCACCCTTTTAACATTGGCCTGTTATAGCGCCACCAGCAGGTCTAATTTAGCAAAACAATTGTTTTGAACAAAATACCTCAAATCATGAATGCAGTGTCCGATTGCCGTGCAAGGCCTGAGAAGAAATGCCTACCTTTTCACATTGGCCTATTATAGCGCCACCTGGAGGCCACAATAACCTACCTGACCTGGCGGAGACCTGTGCTCCGAGGAGCACTTTTTCTAGTTATTTTTCTTCTCCTTCTTCTTCTGCCACTTTTCGCAGTTCTGGCTTAACCGTGCATACGCCTTTTACGAAACTCGGCCATATGGTAGATGGTTATGAAAAACTATCAAGAAATAATTCTCACACTCATTCGTCAAAGGGTGGCGCTATAGCACTCAATTGAAAGTGCCAACTTTGAACAGGTACAACTCATGCCCTGTTTGACCTACAGCCATGAAACTTCGATACACATATGCGTCTTCATGCCCGACAACTTTCGGGGTCTGACTTTTGACCTCTGACCTTTAGATCTCCCACCATTTTGAATGAAATGAAAAACATTCATTGGCTCTTAAAAGCTTAATTCTTTCACTTATGGAAAATCCGCCGCTAACGTTTTGTCAGCAAAGGTCATGTGTAAAATGTTTCGTGCAGATTGCTCAAAAATCCCAGCTCTCTCTCTCTCTCTCTCTCTCTCTCTCTCTCTCTCTCTCTCTCTCTCTCCAGGCATTGCGTGAGAGCAACAACAAAATAAAAAAACAGGCACACATACCTCCAGGCTCATTTTATAATACCTCCATGAGTCACTTTTGATAGAAACACATAAGCAGGTGATACATTACACTAAATTATCTGTCATCATTCACTTTGGTTTTCTCCCCACAGAGTTGATTATTGCATGGAATATTTGTCCTCTGTGAAGGTAAACTAAGGGGATAAACGCTCATTTCAAAGGTATGATGATCGCTTCTTTCTTGTCACATCTTGTGTGAATGTTTGTGAATGTTTGAGCTATTCCTTCAGTATGACTTTTGGGGCTGTTATTGACATGCATTACTAAGCTCTTTAGTGACAAAAAATGCAAAGTTAATAACCGTGACATCATACAGAGGCAGTGGTGGATCCCGAGCGGGCCTAGTGGCCCCAGGGCCAGGGGCGGCCCTCTAGAATTATGGGCCGACTGATATCCACTGTTCCAGAGCCAGAGTCCGACCCTTAATTAAATTAAAACTACATAGGCCCCCACATAGAGAGCCCCCCGTCCAGCTCTCGTCTATTGAATTTGTATTTTTTGCCCTGTGTCCGTCCGTCTGTCCGTCTGTCTGTCAGCAGCTAATCTCCAGCACCGTTGGCCCGGTCACTGCGAAACTGTGCACACACACTCCCTGGATGCCAATTCAGAACCCCTGGCCCGAATTTTTCAGATTGGTCTGTTATAGCGCTACCAGGAGGCCGATTTGTGCAAAACATGTTTGGATATTACTCCAACAGATTTTGTCCAAACATCACACAAATCGGTACACAGTATCTCTATAGTCATGTGATCAACATGTGTTAGAGTCAATTTAGTTATCTATATTTTATTTACAGTTTTGGACACCCGTTGCTGCCCCCCGCTGCTTGAGCTATGCAATAGAACCCACAGGGTGCGGGAACCCCTTGATTAAGGAATGACAGACAGACTGTCGGGAGACAGTTGGACAGGGGGAAATGTTTGGAGCCTGAGTGAGGACGGCAGCAAACAGTTTTTTGACCACGAATATATAACCAGATTTAGAAAGAAGAAATTAGAAAGTTTTTGTTTGTTACTTTATACTGGACTAAACTTACATTTATACTGATTTATTTACACCACACAGCGAAGCTGATCGTTTGATCGTTTGCTAAAACAACGCTGTTATTACAAACAACTGGACCCTTGTAGGGTGCTGCTAGCACTGCCTACATAGCCTACACCCTACAGTAGTGTCATTGCTGTAACTTGGTATCTGGAATGTGATGCTGTTGCTGCAGGGTGAACTATGGGTATCATATAGTATAATGGATGCCTTTTAGCCATCCCACCCAAAATCACCGCCAGCCGCTACTGAAACTATGCATATGATAAAGAACTCACACACAACAAAGCGATGACAGCGTTCAACGTTCGCATGATAGAAACAGAAGCAGAACATGACCTGAGGACTGAAATGAGACGATGCCTCAGTGTACAATGAAAAGCTTTTATTGTACACATCTGTTCTAAAGAGGATAAAATTGTTGCTGTCAGTCAGAAACCTCTTATCTCCATATTTTATATGTCCTACACTATCATACTACAGTGTCGCACAAAAGTAGCAAAAATAGCGAATCTACAAGCTCTTGTAGATTGGCTATTTTAGCTACTTTTGATTTAGTTTTAAGTGAAAGTGGTTACAATTTACAATGTAGGCATTTATCAGACTCTCTTTATCCAGAGTGAGAAATAGTAAACAAGGTAAGCACATACATAGAATGTAGAGAGACAGTGTAGTGTGTCAGTAAATTTCCACCTGACAGAGACAAATTGAAAAGCTGTTATAATACAGGTTTATTGTGTTAATAATACAGGTTTATTGTTAATAATACAGGTGCAGGGGATGAACGATTAAGTGACACTGAGATCAGTGGTAATTGTTGTCAGGACCGGTTCCATCTGGTCTGGATGGAGCCCTGAGGCGACAAACCAAGCCACGCCAACACTATAGTTGTGTGTCTATCACACTCACCACTACACAACACTAGTTGTGTGTCTATCACACTCACCACTACACAAAACTAGTTGTATAATTATTACTGTTGGTTCAAAATAATTGAATGGTTTAGCTGATCTTGTGTGATATCATGAACTATCCAGATCTCTCAAGTCATCTGGGGTCAGGTCTACTTTCTGTCCCTAGAATCACAACTAAATATTCAGTTTTTATGCTCCATATATCTGGAACAAACTCCCAGAAAACTGCAGGTCTGCTGCCACTCTTATTCATTGTCTCCGCCAGGCCGAAAGGCAAGGCCGAGACTATGCAGCTGGATCCGCTCTGACACCAGGCCCAAGACGACGGAGCTAGACGATACCATCCCGGCCCTCCCCAGTGCTTGGTCCCAAGCCGGGGCCAGACCCAAGGATCCACCTTTGGTCAGCTCCACTCCAGTCCCCTGGACAACGGTCTCCCGGGGTAAACATGGGGCACCCTGCCCCCACTCCCCTCCTCCCTCTACCAAAAATAAGTACTCCCTCTTTAGCCTGGCGTAGCCAGACTATATCACTGCATGGATATGAGTCTGGTGCTTCCATGCGGACGTTTTTTTCCCCCAAGGGGCGGGATCAAAACAATGGCCCTCGACGCAATTTGTTAGACCTACAACCAACTACCAATTACAGTCTCCCATATTCGAATACTGGGCCCTGATTGGTCACACACGTCTTCTGGAGCAGGAAATGGATTCTCTATGGAGCGGTGCCAGACCCAAATCGCAGAGTGCAATTCTTTTTTGCACTCGCAGATTTGTCTGGTCCCAGGCTACTCCCTCTTGGCCATTGAAGATTTTCCACTAATCCCGACCCCAATGTAACACCCTCGATGTGGCCTCAGGGCTACTGGCTCCCGGACAGGTAAATGACCTGTTGCTGAAGGCGGTGGTCCGACGCCAGTCCGGGGGTCGAAATTCGCTCCAGCTTTCGGCGAAAAAGTGTGTGTCCCTCACGCCGGTCACACATCTCGGCCTTTCACTGCCCCCTCCGTCCCAGCCCTATCCACCCGCCCCCTTAGCCAACAATGTGGAATCCTTGCCTCCATCTACAGTCCTCCCCTTCATACCTCCCTCAGCGGTGATCATTGGTGACTCTATTATCAAGCACACCCGTTTTCCCAACGCAATCACTCACTTCTTTCCTGGTGCCACTATTCTCTCTCTAGGTCATCCTCAGACGAGCCCTCCATCGTTGCTTCCAGTCATCCCGACTCTCCATACATCTGGCCAGCTCATTGGTGCTATGGGCTCCTGCATCCTTCTTGAGCGTGTCCACATATGTTGGTGTGGGGCGTCCTCTTGACCGGTGCCCATGTGTTGGTTCCCACAGCACCAGTTTGCTGGCTGGCAGCTCTCGGTGCCTTTGGCAGTGTCCTGCTAGTCTCATTCTCCTTACAGCAATCTTCTCGCTCACCCTTGGTATTCCCTCATACAGGATTATGTTGGTAACATGCGCACTCTTGCTGATGTTAAGCACTGCACGCAGCATCCTGGTGTAGCACCCGTCCAGGGACTTCTCAAGGGCTGGTTTCAGGGTCCAGCATTCACTGCCATAGAGAAGAACGGACTCTACTGTCACGTAGAAGAAGCTGAGTTTGATTTGGCGGGGGAGATTGGAGTTCCATACACTGGTCATTCTATTCAGGGCCCTCCATGCATGTGCCTTCCTCACTTTAAGATCTTGCTCAGTTGAGTTGACCCATGAGCCCAGGTATTTGAAGTTGTTATAGGGAGTGTTGTATGCAAACACCCCTCTTGTAATGGTATGCCCCAGCAGCATTGGGGCATACGTGTGTATGTTACGTCCGGCCCGCCAGTTTAATACAGTCACACTAGAAGGTACACTGTTGTTTCGTGTCTCATTATTACACACTCAAACATGATGTCAGAAGTGGCTAGAACCGAATGTAGTTAAGTGGAAGGGTACCGTACTTCACTGCGGGACCCGTGAAGTCGACAAAAGAAAAAAAAAAAAAAAAAAGAAAGAAAGAAAGAAAAGACGAGTGAAACAGCGGTTAGCAGCAAGCTAAGCTAACAACATCACCATGGCAGCAAACATACCACCACCGGAGGAGATGAAGATGAGCGGCGATCTTGCAAGTAACTGGGACAATTTCAGTGCAGAATTTGAAGACTATGTATTGGCAACAGGATTAAATGAGAAAGGAAAGGATGTACAAGCAGCAACCCTGCGAAGAGTGATGGGCAGTGAATGTCGTCATATATACAAGCATAACTTGGGACTTACGGCGGAGCAGGGGAAGGACGTGAAAGTTATCCTCGACGCCTTGGAGGGATATTTCAAGCCAGCTAGAAACGTCATATTCGAGAGATATGTTTTTGGAAACTGCAAGCAAGATGAAGGGGAGCCCGTTGATGCATTTGTGACGAAGCTGAGGGAGAAAGCTGCTTCCTGTGAGTATGGACGACTCAGGGAGGAGTTGATAAGAGACAGACTGGTGCTGGGTGTGAGTGACGAAAGCGTGCGCCGTCGTCTACTCAGAGAGAAGAATCTCACACTAGCATCAGCCATAGAAATATGCCGTGCTGCAGAGATGACAGACATAAGGATAAAATCAATCACACAGGACCGGTCGCTACTAGAGACCGTGCATGCAACGGATGGCCGACGACCACGAGTTCCACCCAGGCAGGAACGATCGGACAGGTCTCAGTATCAGACCCCAGGCGCAAATGAAAGCACTACGTGCAGATTCTGCGGCAACATGCACAGGCGCGGACGTGACCTTTGCCCAGCATTTGGAAAAAACTGTCGCCACTGTGGAACAGCAAATCATTTTGCCAAGGTGTGTATGAAAAGGGGCCAAGCCACACGTCATACGTGCATACAGCAGACGCTGATGCACCTGAGGACATGGACAGGTCTAGCACAGAGGCCCACATATACACAGCAGAGAGCATAGGGGCAGTTCAGGGACGTGGGAAGAAATGGTTTGCTAACATAAAAATGAATAGAGGGACTCAGAGGTGCCAGTTAGATTCAGGGGCAACCTGTGATGTGATGAGCATAAAAGATATGAGGAGACTCGCTCCTGAGGCACAGCTACTACCAAGCCAGACCAGGTTAGTACTGTATTCAGGCCAATCAATGCACTCCATAGGCATATTCCAAACAGAGTGTGTAGTGAGGGGTAAAGCACACAAGCTGCATTTTGAGATAGTTAGGAGCGGGCAGAGACCCCTGTTGTCAGGTGAAACCAGTGAGCGTTTAGGTCTAATGCGTTTTACCATCCCTGAGGAGCTTCTTATGGTAGGACATAGCAGCTCAGAGCCGCTAACCAGACAGCACCTTGTGCAGACTTTCAATGATGTTTTCAATGAGCCAGTTGAGTCACTCCCGGGGGATGTTCACTTTGAGCTACATACAGATGTAACCCCAGTGCAGGCTTCACCACGCAATGTCCCAGTGGCTCTCAGAGATGCAGTCAAGGCTCAGTTAGATAAGTATGAGAGAGATGGCCATTTAACCACAGTGACAGAGCCTACAGAGTGGATTAGCAACATGGTAATTGTCAGACAGCCAGAGAAGCTGAGGATCTGCATAGACCCCAAGTCACTGAATCAGGCTTTAAAGAGGTCTCACTACATAATGCCGACACTTGAAGATGTACTCTACAAGCTGCCCAGGGCTCGCATTTTCACTCTTGTAGATGCACGAGATGCTTTTTTACAATGTAAACTAGACGAGGAGAGTAGTTACACCACCACATTCTGGACGCCGTGGGGCAGGAAGCGCTGGTTAAAGCTGCCATTTGGGGTGTCCGTGGCCCCAGAGATATACCAGCGAAAACAGCATGAGTTACTGGCAGGACTAGGTGGGGTAGAACCAATAGCAGATGACATATTGATAGTTGGGTGTGGGGAGACAGATGAGGAGGCCATACAGGACCATGATACAAAACTGATAGCGCTCATGCAGAGGTGCAGAGAGGTTAAACTGAGGCTGAGTTTAAAGAAACTGCAATTCAGGGTCAGAGAGGTTAAGTTTCACGGACACATTCTCTCGGCAGGGGGGCTCAGAGCGGACCCAGAGAAAATTAGGGCGGTCCGAGACATGCCACACCCCGAAGATGCCAAGGCCGTACAACGGTTTATCGGGTTCGTGACGTACCTCGCAAGGAGATCACAGCGGAAACGGACCACAAACCACTAATTTCTATCTTCACCAAGCCCCTTCTCACAGCACCCAAACGGCTCCAGAGCATGCTGCTCACGCTTCAGGCCTACAACCTCAAAGTGGTGTACAAGCCAGGACCTGACATGCACATCAGTGACACACTGAGCAGGGCCACAGCTCCATCACAGGGGACTGACACAAAATATACGAAACACACCATCTGCTGCCTGCAGAGGGCACAAGAGGACACTGAAAAAATAAACCAGGCTGAGTATCTAAATGTCACCAGCCAGCGGCTGAACCAGATTAAGCAACATACTGAGGGGTGATGGAGGCCTACAGTTGTTGAAAGCAGCAGTGCTCCGGGGCTGGCCAGATTGCCGGGAGGATACTCCTCTGGCGATCAGAGAATACTGGTCAATCAGGGACGAGATCAGTGCACAGGATGGAGTGCTTTTCAAGAGCCAGCGAGTTATAGTGCCAAAATCATTGCGGGCAGAAATGTTGAAACGCATCCATGCCAGCCATGTAGGAGGAGATGCCTGCTACAGACAGGCCAGAGACACGCTGTACTGGCCCAACATGCACGGTGAGGTCAAGGACTATGTGAGCCAGTGCTCAGCGTGTAATGAATACTCACATAAGCAACAGCGGGAGACAATGATGTCCCATGCACTCCCAACACGACCATGGCAGATCCTCAGCATGGATCTGTTCAAACAAGCTGGAAAAGACTTTCTGATTATGGTTGACCATTATTCAGATTTCTCAGGTCCACAAAGTTATTATGTGGGGCGCTCGTGAGCACCATATGGAGTAGACACGCTTTCCCAGAGCTCCTCTCCATATTCGACAAAAACACGGTTATTTACTGAATATTACGCTCAAAAGTTTCAGTTCTAACTTATCTCCTTCTACTCTGAGGCATTTCAAGATGACAAGATCAAAAATGAACAAAGCAAAGATGCAGGAAGACCTACATAACAAACAACCTGTTCCACAGGCTGCTCAGAAAACACCTGAGTTCGCCGCTGCAAACACAGAGCCATCTGAGGCCGACATCGATCCAACAAACATTCTTGCTGCAATACAACGCATGAACAAGACAATGAATGATCGATTTGACAATTTAGAAGCATCTTTGGCCTCGACCCGGGCTGCTTTATCGAGTCTTGGTGACAGAGTGAAGGAAGTGGAAAATGCCAGCGCTGATTACGACCGGCGTCTCACCCTTACGGAACAAACATGTGAGAAAATACAAGCTGAAAATGACAGATTGCACTTGAAAGTTCTTAACCTTGAACTGCGCGGTAGACGTCAGAATATCAAAGTCGTCGGCCTACCTGAGGACATCGAGAAAGGACAACCCACGGATTTCCTGATGAAACTTATCCCTGAATTACTGGGTGCTGATAACTTTCCCAAGCCAATAAAGGTGGAACGCTCACATCGACTTGGAAGGGAGTTCCATGGAGAGGGCGCGCGGCCGCGCGTAATGATCGCACGGCTTCACCACGTCCAAACGAGGGAGAAAATACTACAGCTGGCCCGCCAGCAGTTTCCCCTGAAGTTCAATGGCAAACCCATCTACCTATTTCCAGATGAACCCGTGGAGATGATGAAACAACGACGCGCGTACGGCGATGTAAGAAAACGTCTCCAAACTGCTGGCTTCTCCAGCACCTTCATCTACCCATCTCGCCTGCGTATCAAACACAACGGTACGGACAAGATCTTCGCCTCCCCGCAGGATGCGGTGGCTTTCGCAGAGACACTGGTCTCACTGGACGGTGAGGAGACAGAGGACTGACCGCTGATACAGTTTAATTCATCTCGGTATGTAATCTATATCTGGTGATCATTCGAATTGGAACATTTTCAAGACCGTTTTCTTTTTTATCTCCTCCTCTCTCCTTTTTTTTTTGTTTACCAATGCTGGTTTTAAGCATCTTGAATTACTGGAGAGGAGAGGGAGTAGACAAACTTTTTTTGGAGAGGGGCCAATGGAACTTTAGCGTTTATTTTATTTAATACTACTATATGGCCCGGCAACCCTTAAGTGAATATGAAGGGCAAATGCTCTCACTTTATTTGGGAAAGTGGGAAGGGGGGAGGGGGATAATGTTTTTCGTTTTCTTTTCTTTGTCTTATTTGTATTTCTTTAACAGGGCTTTCTATGTGTACACTGCTATTATTATTAGGAACACTCGTTATGTGTCCTAATTTATCTTTAAAAAGTGGAGGCATCAACTTCATCAGTTGGAATGTGCGTGGCCTGGGCCAGGTACTCAAACGAGCTAAAGTGTTTTCCCATTTAAAATCTTTGTCTGCTGATGTCATATATTTGCAAGAAACGCACATTAATCCATTAAAAGAGAATCTGCTTAAATGCAGTTGGGCTAATCAGGTCTTTCAATCCACGTTCTCCAGTAAAGCCAGGGGAGTGGCTATTTTGATACGTAATACTGTTCCATTTAAACACATTTCTACTGTTAGTGATCCAAACGGCAGATATATTATGGTTACGGGTTATATTAATTCATTTCATGTCACACTTCTTAATGTTTATGGCCCAAATTTTGATGACCCCGTTTTTTTCCGTAAAATATTTAATTTATTACCTGATATTAATAATACACACGTATTAATTGGAGGTGATCATAACATAACTCTTGATAATTATTTGGATAAATCATCTCAATCTAGCCACTCCTCTACCTCCTCCGTGGTTTTAAATAACTTAATGACTTCTATGAACCTAGTAGATATTTGGAGACTGGGGCATCCGGAAGAGCGAGAATACTCTTATTTCTCCTCGGTACATAAATCATTTTCAAGACTTGATTTTTTTTTGCTTGATTCCAAATTAATATCAAATGTGACATCATCAAAATACCACAATATTTTGATTTCAGACCATTCACCAGTTTCCTTAGTCCTTGACCTTAATTTTAAGAAGCAGCAATATAATTGGCGTTTTCACTCATCACTACTCTCTGATGCATCATTTTGTCAATGTATAGCTGATAAGATCTCTGAGTTTTTGGAAACTAACGATAATCTAGCTGTTACAGACTCTACTTTGTGGCAATCTTTTAAAGCTGTCATTCGTGGTCATATCATCTCTTTTGAAGCATCCATAAGAAAGAAAAGGCGAAAACGCCTCTCAGAAATTGAAATAGAATTATCACAATTTGAACGTAATTACAGAGACGCTTCTGATATATCTATTTTACAAAACATCCTGACATTAAAATACGAATACAATACTATTTTATCCACTCAAATAACTGAACAATTGTATAAGATTAGACAGAACCATTTTGAACTGGGGGATAAACCTCATAAATTATTGGCCCGACAACTTAGAGGTTTGCAAGCAAGTAGAGCTATACACAAAATCAGATCAAAGTCTGGGGAAATGATCATTGAACCTAAAGGAATAAATGACACTTTTCGGGAATATTATGAACAGTTATACACCTCAAAAGCAAAGGGGAATGTTGGTGATTGGCTGGGACATTTGAAACTCCCAAAATTTAATGATGCTGCTCGAGATGACTTAAACTCTGAGATCACCATCCAAGAGGTCCTAGATACCATAAATTCGCTCAATAATGGTAAGGCCGCTGGCCCAGATGGCTTTGGCGTTGAATTTTACAAAAAGTACTCTGCCAAAATAGCTCCACTTCTCTTAAGGATGTTTAAACACTCGTTTGAAACTGGGAAATTCCCCTGTACATTATATGAAGCCAATATTTCATTACTGTTAAAAGACGGCAAGGATGAGACTGAACCATCGTCTTATCGTCCTATTGCTCTACTGAATACAGATATGAAAATTCTCACAAAGATACTAGCGGGCAGGTTAAACAAACACATCTCCTCTATTATACACCCTGATCAGACTGGTTTTGTCCCTAACAGACTCTCATTCTTTAATGTCAGAAGGCTAATGAACATCATGTATCGTAGGTACAAGAAGGACTCTAAACTGGCTGTCCTCTGCTTGGATGCACAGCAGGCCTTTGATCAACTGGAATGGCCCTACATGGTCAAGGTATTGGAGGAATTTGGATTTGGAAATATATTTGTGTCATGGATCAAAATACTGCATGCACATCCAACTTCCTCCATCCTCACTAACCAAGATAGATCAGCACCTATTACACTACATCGCTCCGCACGCCAAGGCTGCCCCATCAGCTCGCTCCTCTTCGCCGTCGCCATAGAACCACTCGCTATTAGCATTAGGAACCATCCACTCATCAAACCCATTAAAATAGGGGGCATAGATCATCACATATCTTTATATGCTGATGATGTTGTTCTTTATTTATCACAGCCTGAGCAGTCTATTCCTGTTCTATTAGATCTCATTAAATCCTTTGGTGAGGTCTCGGGATATACAATTAACTGGCAGAAGAGTGAATTTATGTCAATAGGTGCTGAACTTGACAGTGAATTTTTGCATAACCTTCCTTTCAAAACCACAGACAAAGTGAAATATCTAGGGGTAATCCTACCAAAAAACCCTAAATTAATCATTAAGATGAACTTTCTTGAAAAAGTGGAGAAATTGAAGGGGGATATTGAAAAATGGAGGACTCTTCCTCTCTCCATGGTTGGTCGCATAAATGCAATCAAGATGGTTTCCCTCCCAAGATTTTTATATCTTTTTCAAAACCTTCCCATCTTCTTGCCAAAATCTTTCTTTAAATCAGTGGACTCATTAACTATGCCATTTATCTGGGGGTTTAAAGCTCACAGAATATCAAAGACACATCTATACAAACCTTGAGAAATGGGTGGATTAGGGTTACCATGCTTTTTGCATTATTATTGGGCAGCAAATGTAAGGGCCCTTGCGTACTGGCAGGATGGCTACAAATTAGAGGTCCCCACCGAAACTCCTTCATGGATTACCATTGAAAAGAATGACACTAAAAATACCTCTCTTCCAGCACTCCTCTTCTCAGCTCCTAGAACTCCCACTCACACCAGGATGGACAATTTTGTTATTTCAAATTGTTTGAAAATCTGGCAACAAATTAAAAAATTCACTAAAATGCCAGACACGTCCATACATACCCCAATACATAATAATCATGCATTTCTCCCATCTCTCTCAGATGTATCTTTTAATAGCTGGAGGCTTAAAGGTATAATCACCTTACAAGACCTGTATATTGATAAGCAGTTTGCTTCATTCACACAGTTGAAAAACAAATTTTCCCTCCCCACTACACACTTTTTCAGATATTTACAAATACGAAATTATGCTCGTCAATCTGTTCCTAACTTTGAGGTTCTCCCTGTAGATAGGTCACTCTATAAACTTTTATTAGGTCCACCTGAATCAAAAAAGATCATTTCCAAATTGGTAAACACATTCTCTGAGCAAATAAACTTTGTAACACACTCATTGAAAAATGCCTGGGAGGATGAACTAGGCATACAGATTAGGGATGATGTCTGGGAGGAGGGTCTCTGTAGAATTCAATCTTGCTCTGTTAATGTCCGACTTCAATTAATACAATTTAAAGTGATGCACAGACTCCATTACTCAAAAACAAAGTTACACAGAATATTCCCAACCATTTCCCCGCTATGTGACCGATGTAAAATGGCAGAAGCCTCTCTGACCCACCTCTTCTGGACATGTCCAAAACTTTATTCTTTTTGGTGTGATATATTTAAATGGTTTTCTGTTTTGTATGGATGTGTGTTTAAACCTGACCCAGAGATCGCACTGTTTGGTTTCTCTCGCTTATTGTCAAATCACAATGCCTCTGTACAAAGCACAATAATGTATGGAATGGTAATTGCAAAAAAAATGATTTTAACACTCTGGAAATCTGATGTTGTGCCGCACTTTAAGACTTGGTTATCTGAACTTACCTGTATATTACACATGGAGAAAATTCGATATGACCTGATGGACAATTCAAACAAGTTTTATGATATATGGCAGCCACTTCTACAGTAGATCACCTTGCTCAAATATCACACTGAACCTATTTGATGACTGTATGCCCTTCCACTTTCTACATTATCATTATTATTTATCTAGCAGTGTAAATGTATTACAATGACCCATCATTGTTTTGAAATTGTGCCCTGTCTCTTTATTTTATTTCTATTTTCTGTCTTCGTTTATCTTTTTTTTTTAATTTTTTTTTATTTTTTATTTTACGTCTTGTCTTTTTTTGAAAAAAACCTAATAAAAATATTATAAACACATTATTCAGATTTCTGGGAAATAGAGCTGCTCCCGGATCTGTCAGCGGAGACCACAGTGCTGAGGTGCAAGGCCCAGTTTGCACGACATGGACAACCTGACCGGGTAATTACAGATTGTGGCTCCCAGTATGACTGCGAAACATTCAGGAGGTTCGCAAAGGAATGGGACTTTGACCATGTCAAGTCCTCCCCCAGGCACCCGAGATCGAATGGAAAGGCTGAGTCGGCCGTGAAGATAGTGAAGAACCTGTGTAAGAAGGCAGCCAGTGAGGGTAATGACCCATGGCTGGCCATATTACAGTGGAGGAACACGCCCACGGAGGGCATGTTCAGCAGCCCTGCGCAGAGATTGATGTCTCGTAGACTGAGGACTCCACTCCCGGTCACTGACACGCTCTTGACAAGCCGAGTGTGGTCACTGGGGTCCCAGACAGGCTGCGAGTAAAACACCAGACCGCCAAACTCTGGTATGATAAATCGGCCAGAGATCTACCTGAGCTATGTATCGGACAGGACATAAGGATGAAACCTCTGCCTGGGGACAGGACGGGCAGGTGGCGAAGAGGAGTCTGCCTGCAACATGTGGGCCCCAGGTCGTACCTGGTGGATGTCGAGGGGACGTTCTACCGCCGTAACCGGGTGGACCTGCGACCAGCGGAGAGAGACGCTGCCGAGCGCCACCCTGAGCAATACAATGCGCAGCACAGCAGCCCACCCGCTGGGCAACCCAGCAGTCCACCCGACAACACAATGGACACTAACAATGACACTGGCACGGGTGCCCAGCAAGTCAGCCCGCTCAGACGGAGTGAGGGGCACCAGCCTTTGGCTGACCCACCACCTGTGCCAGGGCACAGGACGGCCAGTGGCAGGCTGGTAAAAGTGCCAAACAGACTGGATCTGTAGTGAATTCTGAATTATTCAGCTAAGTTTGTGTACTGTTAAAAAAAAAGAAAAAAAAAGGGGACTGTGACAGGTTTGTTATTGTTGTTGACACACACTAGTAAAAAAAAAAAAAAAAAAAGGAGGACAGGAGAATGTGAAATGACTATATACTGTTGTTGAAGACTTTGTGGATTGATTGTATGATTGAATTTGTTTTGCACTAATTTCTACTGTACTTGCACTAAGGATGTCAGCGATGTAAAAGTTATCATCTAAAAGAAGGGAGATGTTATAGGGAGTGTTGTATGCAAACACCCCTCTTGTAATGGTATGCCCCAGCAGCATTGGGGCATACGTGTGTATGTTACGTCCGGCCCGCCAGTTTAATACAGTCACACTAGAAGGTACACTGTTGTCTCGTGTCTCATTATTACACACTCAAACAAAGTCCTCGACTTCTTTAAGCACAGTGCCTCCTGCTGTAGTCAGAGGTTGATGTTCTGGTGGAACGTTGTAGGTGAGGACCTCAGTTTTCTTGTCGTTTAGCCTGAGGCCAAACGACAGCCTTCTAAATAAACTCCCCGGTCTCATAGAGTCACTCCCATAATCTGTCTCAAAACTCATAGTTCATATAGTTGTTATAGATGTTTCTATGGCTTATTGTGCATATTACTTATCATTGCTTCTTTCTTTAGTCTCTCTGCAATCGCTGGCCCCGTATTATCGCTGCTTGCAGCTATATTTGTTGTTGTTTTGCACTTGCTTTTTGGATCCTTCCCTCTGAAGTCACACGCAGTGTGCGTGCACATTGCAATGTGCAGGGGCCCCTGCACTTTGCAGGGGCTTTGCAGGGCACTTTGCAGGGGCCCCTGCAAAGTTAATAACAGTGACGCGGTCAGGTGGATTGATTGATTGATTGATTGATTGAATATTTTATTAGGCAAAAATGTACAAGTTAAAAACACTTTGTCTAAAAGGTCCGTCCAAAAAAGTCCTTGCAGTCTTTTTTCCATTAAGGTCCTTGGTATTCAATTCATAAACATATATAGTAGCACCAAAGAGTTCAATATCATCAGAAAACAAATATATATATATTTAAAAAAAGATAATAATAGGCTCAAGCTCAGGGGCCCCCCTAGCTCAGGGGCCCCTGGGCCTGGGCCCACTAGGCCCGTTGGATAATCCTGCAAGAGTAGCAAACCAGAGCGACCAGTGAAAAACAAGGAAGGGAATACAAGCAAAGAACCACAACAACAACAGGAAAGATGGGCAGAGTACTTTGAGGAGCCCCTGAATAGACCGACACCATCAAACCCTCCGGATATTCAAGCAGCGGAGACAGACCTTCTCATCCACTGTGGAATCCCAACCAAGCTAGAAATTAAGAAAGCCATCACTCAACTGAAGAACGGAAAGGCGACAGGACCAGATAACATCCCATCAGAGGCACTGAGTGCAGACATAGATGCTTCGGTAGAGATGTTACATCCACTGTTAAAGGAGACCTGGGAGAAAGGGGAAATTCCAACAGACTGGAAGGAAGGATACCTGGTCAAACTCCCCAAGAAAGGAGACCTCAGTCAGTGCCATAACTACAGGGGAATCATGCTGCTCTCAGTGCCAGGAAACATATTCAACAGGATTCTCCTGGAACGAATAAAGAAAGCTGTGGACCCGCTGCTAAGAGACCAACAAGCAGGGTTCCGGCAAAATAGATCCTGTGTCGACCAAATTACAACTCTCCGTATCATAGTTGAGCAATCAGTGGAATGGAACTCTCCGCTCTACATCAATTTCATAGATTATGAGAAGGCGTTTGATAGTGTTGACAGAGACACCCTCTGGAAACTGCTCAGACACTATGGCATCCCAGAAAAACTGGTCAACTTGATAAGGAACTCTTATGAAGGGATGACATGCAGAGTCATCCATGGAGGTCAGCTTACTCGAAGCTTCCACGTGAAGACTGGAGTCAGGCAGGGCTGTCTACTGTCCCCTTTCCTCTTCCTCTTAGCCATCGATTGGATAATGAAGGTCACAACAACACAGAGGAGACACGGGATCCAGTGGACAATGACCTCACAGCTGGATGACCTAGACTTTGCGGATGACATCGCTCTGCTCTTGCATAGTCAAAAGCAGATGCAAGAGAAGACAAGAGTGCTGGCAGACACCTCATCACAAGTTGGCCTCACCATCCATAAAGGGAAAACAAGAATCCTCAAGGTCAATATAACAAACAGAGACCCAGTGATGCTGGAGGGAACAGCACTTGAGGAAGTAAAAGCCTTTACATACTTAGGCAGTGTCATAGACAGTCAGGGCGGCACGGATGCAGACGTCAGAGCCAGAATCGGCAAGGCAAGAGCCACATTCATCCAACTAAAGAACATCTGGAGCTCTAAAGTCCAGACCAATCCTAGTCGGCCCGATTTTGGGCCGAATTGGCTTCGGGAAGCGTCGGCCAGTCGGTTAGGGGTCCGTCGGGGGGTCCGTCGGGACCTTTTCGGCCGACCCAGAGCCGACCGAACATGTTCAGCGTTTTAGCCGACTGGTAGCGCAGTGGCAGTGACAACAGAGGGCTGTCGGTGTTGCCAGATTATGTGAGAGAAACAAGCGACCATGTCTATGAAAACCTACATTCACTGTTTCTTGTTGTTGCTCCCAGAGAGAGAGAGATTGATTGATTTGACCTACTTTTGCGCTGTGGTGATTGGGAGCAGGTGTGTAAATTTGTCCAGTGACGGAGTCACATGCATCCGTGTTTATGTATAAATATGTAATGCGCAAGTATGTAAACATGTCCTTCTGAGTGGGAGTTCAAGCATTGCATGAATAGGCTCGTAAAGCAGGGAGATAGTGACAGAGGAAGAGTGGTAGAGGGGGAGAGAAAGAGGGAGGGAGAGAGAGAGAGGGAAAGAGAGAGAGGAAGGGAGAGAGGGGAGAGAAAGAGAAAGAGAGAGGGGAGGAAGACAGAGAGACAGAGGGTGGGAGAAAGTGGGTGAGAGAGAGGGAGATACCAGGAGCGAGGGAGAGAGAGGAACAGAGAAAGCGGGAGGGAGAAAGAGAGCAACAGAGAGGGAGAAAGAAAGGGAGAGAGAGGGAGAGAGAAACGGAGGGAGGGAGAAAGAGGGAGGTAAAAAGCGGCAGAGAGAGAAGGAAAGAAAGAGAGAGAGAGAGGGAGAGACAGAGGGAGAGAAAAAAGGGAGAGTGAAAGATTGAGAGAGAAAGAGCGAGCGAGAGATTGAGGAGACGGAAAGAGGGAGAGAGAGAACGAGCGAGAAAGAGGGAGGGAGAGAGAAAGAGTGAGAGAATGGAAAAGTGAATGAGAGAGAGAGAGACCCAGACCCAGCTAGTGACAGTTTTAGTCCGTTTTTTGGTGTGCAACACAACCCTCATTTAAGTGAATTGCTTTCACCTGCTGCTGCTGCTGTGCGCTACAGGGCATATCTCCGCCAAGCCAGGGTGACCTACCCAGGCTCATGAAATTCATATTCAGGCATAGTAGCCAATTAGAATGAAATCTGCAAAAACGGACTCATATACTGATACAGAACCATATATTGGCTATATATTATGGCTGTCGGGTGGAAATCTTGTATGTTCCTTTTTTATTATTATTTAAAAACAATTTAAAATCGTGAAAATAGCCAATCTACAAGCTGTAATTATTAATAATTAAAAAATACTATATTTTAAAGAGTGAAAAATCAACTAAAGTCATTATTAGTGCAAGTTCATTCACATTTCATTTGAATGAAAATAACTTGTGGGTAAAATACATTCTGTGAATCTAATGTGATTAATGTGACCCCTACTTCAGTCAGTGAAGTCCAGGGCTGAATGTGACATATTGAGACCTATATAACTAAATATTGGTCATTTGCCAACACATTATTTTGTGAAATAAATGGGTTATAACTTGGGGCTGGTGTTCAACCGCCCCAAGTTCTCCCACACAACCATCCTTCTCCGCTCTCTACACTGGCTCCCCGTAGCGGCTCGCATCCAGTTCAAAACCCTGGTGCTAGCCTATAGGGCAGTGAAAGGAACAGCTCCTTCCTACCTCCGGGCTATGGTCGATGCCTACACCCCTGCCCGACCACTTCGGTCTGCCACCTCGGGGCGACTGATTACCTCGTCACTCAAGGGTCCTTCTGGCCGATCCACACGGTCACGACTATTTTCTGTTCTGGCCCCACAGTGGTGGAATGAACTTCCCACTGATGTTAGGACAGCAGAGTCACTGCCCATATTTCGCCGCAGGCTGAAAACTCACCTCTTCAGGAAACACTACCCTTCCTCTCTGCCTGACCTACTTGTTGTTAACTAGTTGTACGAACGCTTGTTTTCTATTGCTGTATTGTTTATTGGATTATTGGATTGTTTATTGGATCTTGTTTACATTACATTACATTACAGTCATTTAGCAGACGCTTTTATCCAAAGCGACTTACAATTAGTGTATTCAACATAGGTAGGGAACGAAAACTACTAATCACCAGAAGTCTTTAGTGCATTTTCTGCAAAAACAAGCAACCAAGAGTATACCTAGCGCCAAGGTAAAAGTGCAATATATCAGCTACCTATTTCCTTAAACAGATGAGACAAAATAGCTAAAACAAATGAGCATGAGCTAAAACAAATAAGTGTATCGACTAAACAAGATCCAATAAACAATCCAATAATCCAATAAACAATACAGCAATAGAAAACAAGCGTTCGTACAACTAGTTAACAACAAGTAGGTCAGGCAGAGAGGAAGGGTAGTGTTTCCTGAAGAGGTGAGTTTTCAGCCTGCGGCGAAATATGGGCAGTGACTCTGCTGTCCTAACATCAGTGGGAAGTTCATTCCACCACTGTGGGGCCAGAACAGAAAAGAGTCGTGACCGTGTGGATCGGCCAGAAGGACCCTTGAGTGACGAGGCAATCAGTCGCCCCGAGGTGGCAAACCGAAGTGGTCGGGCAGGGGTGTAGGCATCGACCATAGCCTGGAGGTAGGAAGGAGCTGTTCCTTTCACTGCCCTATAGGCTAGCACCAGGGTTTTGAACTGGATGCGAGCCGCTACGGGGAGCCAGTGTAGAGAGCGGAGAAGGATGGTTGTGTGGGAGAACTTGGGGCGGTTGAACACCAGACGAGCCGCAGCTTTCTGAACAAGCTCCAGAGGTTTGATGGCAGATGCCGGAGCACCAGCAAGGAGGGAGTTGCAGTAGTTTAGTCGATACACTTATTTGTTTTAGCTCATGCTCATTTGATTTAGCTATTTTGTCTCATCTGTTTAAAGAAATAGGTAGCTGATATATTGCACTTTTACCTTAGCGCTAGGTACACTCTTGGTTGCTTGTTTTTGCAGAAAATGCACTAAAGACTTCTGGTGATTAGTATTTTCGTTCCCTACCTATGTTGAATACACTTATTGTAAGTCGCTTTGGATAAAAGCGTCTGCTAAATGACTGTAATGTAATGTAATGTAATGTAATGGTTATATTTCACAGATAGTTATACTATTCTTATAATATATTAAAATACAATCATCCTTAACCTTCAAGTTAAATGCATTATTTCCGTGGACTTAAAAATCATTTTAAAGAAAAAATCTTTATCATTTTTTTTGATGGCCTTCCTGCCCTGGCATTTGGCCTTTGTGCCCTCCAAAAAATTACAACACCAAAGGCCAAGTGGCCTTGCCCCTAAAATGACGAAATTCCAGGCTTGAATGCAATAGATGTACTCTGAGTCTGTTACAAGTAAAAGTCCGGAATTCAACATTTACTTGAGTAAAAGTATTAAAGTATTGGTATAAAAATGTACTTAAAGTACCAAAAGTAAAAGTACTAAAATGTTTGAAAATAGCAGATCTACAAGCTCAGAACGCGTGCATCGCAACACGTTGTGAGCTTGTAGATCTGCTATTTTCAAATAGCTTATAGGTATAAAATAGGGCTAAAGTGGTTAATGTATGTTTCATAATGATTTATATCTGCAAAGTTACTAGTAACTAAACATTTCAAATAATTGTTGTGGAGTACAAGTATAGACAATTGGAAATACCCCAGTAAAGTAAAAGTACCTCAAAATTGTACTTAAGTACAGTACTTAAGTAAATGTACTAGTTACTTTACACCACTGCACATCAGTGAAGAAAAAACGCTGGGAACATCCCTAAGTGGCTTTGCAGGGAAACAAGCCCAAAGTCGCTTATAATAAGCAGAGCTGGCAACGCTGGCAGGCTAAAAGTGAAATTAGCACATGAATGGCCAGTCGGCTGACAGACTTAAATGCCAACTTTTGCCAACCGAATACCAGTCTGTTGCAGTCTGTTGCAGTCTGGAGTAGTCTGCAATAGTCTGGACGAGTCTGTTTGGTCTGGAGTTACCTTAAAGAAATCAGCCAGCGGACAAAGCTCAGACTCTTCAGCTCAAACGTCAAGCCAGTACTACTTTACGGATCAGAGACGTGGAGGACAACAAAGACCACAACTATGAAGGTACAAACATTCATAAACAGCTGCCTGAGGAGGATCCTGAGCATTCGCTGGCCAGACACCATCAGCAATATCGATCTCTGGCAGAGAGCGGGTCTACCACCAGTGGAAGAGGAGATTAAGAGAAGAAGGTGGGGATGGATTGGCCACACACTCCGGAAGCCCATTACCAGCATCATGAGACAAGCCCTTAGATGGAACCCGCAAGGCAAAAGAAAGAGGGGAAGGCCAAAGAACACCTGGCGCAGGGACCTTGAGACTGACATCAAGCAGTGTGGACTGACATGGAAAGAGCTGGAAAAGAAGGCCCAGGATAGAGGACTCTGGCGGACTGTAGTCAACGGCCTATGCTCCATGAAAAGGAGCGATAGGCATAAGTAATGTTGATCACATGACTATAGAGATACTGAGTGTGTGTGCACAGTTTCGCAGTGACCGGGCCAACGGTGCCGGAGATTAGCTGCTGACAGACAGACGGACGGACGGATCATACATATCATCAACCTATTGCTATTGACCAGAGACCTGGTTTGAACCAGAGACCTTCAGACTGGCAGGTAGACAGTGTATTGACTGAGCTATTGGATAGACAGAATTGGACCTCATATATGGTAAATTATCATACAGCATGGATTGCTTATTTGTTCAGGCTTTGCTAAGGGCAACTAACTTGCTTTGCATTGTGGGTCATTTGGGTCCTTGACACATGGCTTCACCAAACATTTAAAGCCATCTTCCACCATAGAGGTATAATATAACTAGAGGGCGGATTGCCCCGCCCCCAGCTATCATTTCAATGAATGTGCTCAGTGGCGTTTTGAAGCACCCGGAAACCTGCCGGAAGTAGAATTATTGGTTAGATTTTGACCCCCCATAGAGTTATGAGCATGCGCACTAGTGTCCTTTTTGCGTTCTACGGCAGCCCGTGTGTCAAGGATTGAACGCGAGATATTTATTAAATACACTCGAGATGCATATTTATATGTAAATGCATATGTATGTATGTATAATATGTTTACATATTTATATGTATAAATATAAATATCTCTCAGTATGTTTTGCGCGTGCATGTATTTCTCCCCGCCTGCAGTTCCAGCTTTGGCCACTGGGGTGGCAGCTTCAATGTTTCTCAGCAACTCTGGGGGCTTGTCTTCCACAGATACCACCAGTAGGAGAGCATTGGATGACCATAGCATAATGAAGCACATTCTGTGGTTGTGTCATGTTTTGTTCAGGATCAGTGAAACATGAAGCAAGTAAACATCTCTCAGTGTGTAGGAGTGAGTGTTGGCACAGTGCTTGTTGAAAGCTGCAACAGCCATAACATCTCAAACTACTTCTGAAGGTTCCCATGCATTAAAGGGACACTTCGCCGATTTTGAGAAAAACGCTGCACAGTGCGTCAAATTACGTTTTCCGCAGCTTCTCACCTTATGTCCGCACTACATGACTGCAGGTGACTACAGGTGTAGTTCAAATCCAAACCAACCCCCATAGCTCAAAGGACCGGCCCCTAGGTGTCACCGTAACATTGTTCAACCTTCTTTCCCCACTCGGCCACTCCCATTAGCTACCTCAGAGGCAGAGTTTCGTCGCCCCTCCCGTTTGTATATGCGAGAGCTGGCGCAAACATCTGGGAACAGAGATTAGAGCTGTAAAAGCATGGCGACCCCAGAGTCTGATCATTCCACGGATGAGGAAGACTACTTTGACATAATCTCTGATTCAGAAATACATCGGGGTTACTTATTTGAACCCGACTACACCGAAGAACAGCTCCAGAGCATGGACGAAGAGGAAGCAGCGGCTGCTGATGCAGACAGACCGCCGCCAGCGATACGCGTTGGCGACGCTTCTTGGTGCCTTTGCACCAATTGTATGCCCATGGAGACAGAAGACGAGTCACTGTGTTGCCATGAATTCTTCCGTACCCAATTCCTGCTGGATGAGCTGCTGGATGAGCGAGATGCCGGTGGACCAGCAGGGCCCCGGACACCGATCTGTGTAACTGCGCACAACAGTTTTGGAGCTCACTTGGACCGCCATAACCTGGAAACTTACTTCAGGATTCCCAAAAAGAACTGGGAGAATCAACCAGAACCAAGGGGGGCAGGTGGACGGCTGGCTCACGAGTGAGTAAACATTGCTGTGAAGTTGCCACTATCACTATAATCTCACGTTGTATACCTCGGGTAGACGAAACTAGCTGATGACGGTACATGGAGCCAACAGCAACACGCGTCCTGATCTGATTGCGTTGTTGCCTCTTTTCGAATAAAATAATAAATAGCCTGTCCTATCCCACACGAGGGACACAACGTGAGTGCTGGCATCAATCAATGTATTTGTTATTGGATTTGTGGAGCCGTGGAAAGTTTGTTATTGTTTACTTTGACTGTAGGCCCTGAAATGTCATGGCGGAACTTCAACCTGGTTTTGTCACTTTCTCCATTTACAGGCCATTCATCTACATAATATTTCAAATCTAAAATTCTTACTCCGTGGCCACGGATGTTACAATTTGAATAGGGTGGGTCTAAGTACCCGTATCTTCCTTATTGTTCAATAAAAAACATTGTAATCCGAACGGTGGCCATTTTCTCCGACTTCTCCTTATGCTTTCAACTAGGCGACCTTACCGGTTGGAAGGTGTATTGCACTCTGATACATTATAACTCTATGCAAAAATGGCCGTCAATCGGATTGAAAGGCTTTTTATTGAACAATACGGAAGATACGGGCACCTACACCCACCCGATTCAAATTGTAACATCCGTGGCCATGGGTCCGTTTTTGATATTTGAAATCTGAACCTTTATGTAGATGTACGGGCTGTAAATGGAGAAAGTGCCCAAACCAGGTTGAAGCTCTGTCATGACGCTGGTCATGTGAAGTAGAGCTAGTTGACTTTTAGTTGTTTGTGTGCTTGCATTCCTTAGACTTGATATATCTATGATCCCTTGTAATTGTAGACTCCTGGGTCGTTATAATGTTCCAGATGGATAATATTCTACCCAGTGTGTAATAGTGTTCATTTTACATGTCAATATTAGGCTACTGTAGGTGTGTATTTACTGTAAGCATTGAAGAGTCAAATGGGAGCATATACAATATTCATTCAACTCAACTGTTTTACGCCTACCTACATGGAAGCTAGATACAAGCATTATTTGTGTACAAAATAGGAATGAATTAGAAGAGAATGATCCTATCTATCAGACGGATTGGAATGAGGTGTGTGTATTATTTTAGCTGTCATTCTGAATAGTAGTGTAATATTCTGGTCCATGTAACGGTACCGATCTAATCATGCCTTTTGTCAATTATGTCTTTCAGTCAATATCGTTTGGTAGCCTATAGACACTTCCTTGAGTGGGTGTTGCAAGGAGAGAAACTTGGTCATGGAGTTCGCATCATCTTACCGGCCTGCGTCATAAAAGCCACAAGACGCTCATTTCCATCACCAACGGCCAGCAAGTCCAAGACCAAGCTTTTGAAGAGCTATGAACAGCTGAAATGCACCTGCCATGTTGTTTTCTTATTTGTTTGGTGAATAAAACTTTGAGATTCTTCACATTTGGTTGCAATATTCATTGAAGGTATGCCTATGATAAGCATTCATGAGAAATGTACATTTCATTACCTGACCAGTAGATTCTACTTTTTCAGTTTGACATATTTGATACCAATTACAACTGTGGGACTATAATGTACTTTTGAAACATCATTAGACATACCTGCTCTGTTGCCACACAATTCCTTTTATCATGTATGTTACATAAACAACTTCATGAGTATACTGTCCATGTTTTAGTCAGATATAACAGTGCAAATGATATGTAGCAGGGGAAGCCTATATACTGTTATCAACTTGGTATTAGTGTTCGCATATCCAAAATGATATGGAGAGTAAAAACCAGATAACAAAGTATGCCAGTCTGCTAGCCTGAGTTCAATATTATCAAAACTTATCACAACCTTGTGGGCTGATAAATAACACTGGTTTGCATCTTGCAACATGACATAGCTTGTATATGAGCACAATGGAAGGGACACTGGTAGTAGCTTTTTACTTCCATATTGGCACATACAAGGATTTTCTCTAAAGCCGGTGCATTCCAATGACACAGTAGTATGCAAAATTCTCCATTCACTCAAAATGTGAACAAGCAATGATAAGGTAAACAGTTTCCATTGCTGCTTGATTCAATATTCCAATTGTTGTCACACCTTGATTGACAAGTACATAATAGTAATGATGATAGAGCTGTTTGTCCTTATCACCCATGTGAAGTACACATGACTTTCAGAAAGGCCAGCCGGACACAGAGCCATGATAATAAATGAAATGTTTTATTTGCTATGGAAAGGTTACAGTATCTCAACAGGTGTCAGGCATCATGGTCGACATTGGTGAGAAAAGAGGTTAGACTCAAGTTCATGTTATGTGTCCAAAGTTGGTGTGACCTGAATTTCCCTAAAACAGAGATTACATACCAGGCTGGACCCATAAAACCAAAACAAAAGGGTTAGAGGCAGCCTGAAAAGGAGATAATGTTATCGTGTTAGAAAGGAGCCAGCTCTTGCATGGCCTTGCCTAAAAGGATACTGTGCACTGGCTGTAGAATAAGCATAAATGCACTCAGACAATGTTCTGGCAACTGTTATCATACCCACTTTGTAGCCCATATATACATTTCTGCTCAACTTTCACGAGCGTGAGGGGCCTACTGTCAAGGACAGTTATTGTCACCTCACAAGTTTACAGATGTTGCAGTTATAAAATATAATCATAATAGAGGAAGAAGTGATAATGCCTGTGTGACGTCCCACGTAGCCAGATATAGCAGCAGGGCTCAGCACTCAGCCTGATGATGTAAAGTGTGTGGCCATTTGCGGTCCCTGGTGAATATGACAGGAGAGGTGTCACTGACTGGCAACATTTTTGGGAAGGAGAAGACATTAGCTTCACAACATGCAGGAGTTACCTATTCAAACCGACTCTGTTTTCTGTCGAGTAATTCTTGCAGGGGAGGGGCAGGTGTTCGGGCAATGTTGGGTGGAAGGTCCAATGGTTGAGGCAGACCGAGTGAGGATGTCGGCGCCTTGTACTTCACACTTGGATCCAGGCGCCGCTCAAAAACCAGCTGAATTAGTCTGTCTCTAAAGTCGGTCGTGCGAGGCTCATAAATCTTTTTCTCCACCCACATGCCTGAGCGCCTGCAGTTTACCTTCTTGTGACGTGGTGCACCTAATGATGGATGAAAAAATAGTTTCAACAAGGACTCACCATTGAAAGTATGTATACTGCAAGTGTAACAAATAAACTTAATTTATCTGCTCCAGAAACACCTGCAAGAGTAGTGGCTTGTCTCCTCTTGACTACATTCTCGTTGTGCTCAAGAATGGCAAGATGGACTCTCTCTTTCATCCCCATGTATGAGAACGACTGGCGTTTAGGGATGTATTTCAGAAGGGCACTGTGGAACACCTCCAGCTCACCTGTGTGTTGTAACATGAAAGCACAGAAACAGCCACTTTCAACCAACTGGTATGTATCATTTGAAAAGGTGCCAACTTGACAATGATTTATGATTGCTCATCGCTTTCAAGGGCTAATTCCTTACCAGTATGCACACACAGCACATACACACACACACACACACACACACACACACACACACACACACACACACACACTTCCGATGGTAGAACATTTTCTAACAAACAAGTAAGACGCGCGAACGCGGTAAGCGAACGCACAAAAAAATGTATAATACTGAAAACAAATATTTAAAAAAAAGTAACCAATAAAAAAAATTAAAAAAAATACAAAAGAAATCTGCGTTACAAGGAGCATCTTAGAAAAATACAAATTCACAAAAAAAAAACTTTGAATGTTTTGGAACAATTCAACAAAGTGTTTGAAGTGCCTGTTTCACCCACTTCCGGGGGGCGGAGGCAAAATCCGAGCCCGAAGTATTTGTTCGTAGACCCCCACTTAGGGGGGGTAGAAAAAGTTTCGGAGCGATTCGGGCACTTTTCATTTAACATGGGGTTTCAATGGGGAGTTTTTAGGAGCCTTCTCCGGGGCGTGGCTTCCGGGGGAAGGGGCGGGCTTAAACGCAACCTTGACAGGTGTGTTCAGTTTTCATTTGATGTATGGTACGTCTAAAATTGGACATTTACTTATCTCAGAGGAGCTGCACACAGGCAGTGCACACAGAGATACAGAGACACAACCCGAGCACGGTTTCATAGTAAGCTCCACTTGCCTTCGGCGCGCCTCCTTCCGCTGCGTTCGCAATCAATTCATTATTTTCTTATTATTTTCATAATTGATCAATTATTTTCCTATTATTCTAGCTTATCAGTCCTAGCTGTAGGCTACATCTCTATCATTGACTGTATGGTGAGTCCATCACTGATTGCTGTGTCAAGATTTAAACTAAGAACACTGACCAGTGTATCCCTCAGTATTGTGCTGCTTATGAGTGCACGTGTTGTGCATGTGATGTGCATGTGTTGTGTTGTGCATGTGTTGTGCACGTGAGTGTTGTATGTCTATCCAACCCAGCAAGACAGGGTTTCTACAACAACGTGATGTTATCAACCTACAATGAGAGCATGAACGCCCCGAGACTAGATATTCAGGACGGAGGTTGGGAGAATGTTTTTTTTGGGGGGGTTTACAATTTCCTTTTGTCAAACCTCCACCAGTGTTGTATATGTATCAGTTTTCTTCCTCATACCTTCAATACTCCTTCAATTATCCTTCCACGCGGGTGTAACCTATTTATTGGTGCCAGTTTCCCTGGATTCATTCAAAAACGGATTAATGGACTGCATGGGGTGTGGTCAGACAATGAAACAATTAAAATCAACCGCAGGCACAGTGAAAAACTGGGGCAGGAAAATAGAAAAAACAGAAGGCATGTCATCTGTTCAGGAGCTATTTGCTACCAAGGCAAAGGAACTGGACAAGTAAAGCTGGTTGTCGTTAGTTGAGAGACAGTGTTTCAAAGTGTCCACTAATGACAACAACAACTATAATAACACTCCACAATCATAATCCATGTAAACCCTCCATCCACAGCCTGGGTCCTTCTCCAACCTAAAAGTTAGCTCACGTCTGATCAAAGTTAGATGCCTTCACATTAAACTATTGTGACACTGCATTCATAAAAAAATCCTGGCATGACCTTCATTAATCACTCATCATGTCTATTGTCTTTTTTGTCTCTCAAGTTTCCTTGTTCCAGTGTTCCATTGGCATTTTATTTAACTCTTTAACTTTAAAATCTACACACACACACACACACACAGACAGACACACAGACACACACACACACACACACACACACACACACACACACACACACACACACACACACACACACACACACACACACACACACACACACACACACTTATTTAATAGGTAATCAGGTGCAATCAGGTGTAATCAGGTGCAGCAGCAAAATATATATCTGCTTTATTAACAACCACTGCTGGAAATGGACATAATTTAGACTACTGGGGGATGTGGAATATGTATGTTTATATACTTATTTATGATCTAATACTACTCAAGCTGTTTTTCTACAGCTGTTGTCCTGTACCTCCATAAAATAAAATACAAAATGAAAACTGGTGTTATACAACTGGTGGAAAGTAGAAGGAAATTGGCACCGATAATTAAGTGTGAGTTTGAGGGGAACAAATAGTGAAGGTAATATGAGGAAGAAAACCAAACAATGATGTTGGAGGTTGCATGACAAGGAAACAAATACATTTGCCTAAATAAAAGAAAATAAATTCCCCGCTCTCTCTTTCTTGTTCCAGTGAACATGGCCAGGGGCGTGCTGGGACCAAAATTCAGCTCTGGGATTTTCCGAACCGGCCCACCGTTTTGTGGGGGGGGGGGTTGCTGCGTTTTAACCCAGCAACCCTATGTAAATTGCGCCACTGCTGATAAACGTCCCAGCCCAACAGTAATGTAACTAATAATTGGGCCGCGCGACCCGGAAATTACCTTAATAATCCTACAACGGGAGCAAAAAAAATGTTTTATAAAAAAAAATAATAATAATAATTTCCCAGTGGCCAGCACGTCCCTGAACATGGCGTTAAATATCTAGTTTTGGCGTTCATGCTCTCATTGTAGGTTGATAAAGTCATGCATGCTGTTGTAGAAACCCTGTCTAGCTGGGTTCAATAGATATGCGACATTCACGTGCACAGCACATGCACATCACATGCACATCACATGCACATCACATGCACAACACTTGCAAAACACTTGCACGTCACATGCACAACAAGTGGGTGAAATTCGTTTTCGTGCATAGTTCCCATCGTATCGTTATTTCCATAGAAAAAAAGAAGAGGAAGATGAGGGGGGGGAGGGAGGGGGGGGGCATTAATGACAGTTTAAGAGAGACTTTGTGTTGTCAAAATGAATATTATACATTTATAAGCAAAACAATCAGCATAAGATTTCTTTTTTTTATTCACATTTATGTACATTCATGGCTCATGGCAAAAACAAAAAAGCAGGATATTTTGTGGAGAACTTTTAGCCTAAAGTCCACAAGGATGTAATCGATGCAAAAATGCATTGAAAAAGTAGTGCCCAGACGTGGAAACGAAACGTCCCTTTTTCATGGTTCGCCAAATGGCCTAAGAAGGAAACTGGCGCCGATAAATAAGTCACAGTCTGAGGGGAACAAAAGATGAAGGTATGAGGAAGAAAACCAACTATGATGGTGGAGGTTGTTGCGTGAGAAGGAAACAAATACATTTGCAGAAAATAAAAGAATCCCCTCTCTTGTCAACATCAAGTTAAATATCTAGTCTGGGCGTTCATGCTCTCATTGTTTCACACACACACACACACACACACACACACACACACACACACACACACACACACACACACGCACACACACACACACACACACACACACACACACACACACACACACACACACACGCACATGTGCATTCATGCCCGCACGACGCACACCCACAGGTGGATGAGTTGGTAAAGGGGTTGTTCTTTTTGGAGATGGGTGAGTATATAAGACAGCTGCATGATGTGTGCAGGATCACTTGTTTCAGGATGGAGGCCAGTGGAGCTTTGCTGCTGTTCCTCTTCTGTCTGTGTGAGGCTTCCATATTGGCACATACAAGGATTTTCTCTAAAGCCGGTGCATTCCAATGACACAGTAGTATGCAAAATTCTCCATTCACTCAAAATGTGAACAAGCAATGATAAGGTAAACAGTTTCCATTGCTGCTTGATTCAATATTCCAATTGTTGTCACACCTTGATTGACAAGTACATAATAGTAATGATGATAGAGCTGTTTGTCCTTATCACCCATGTGAAGTACACATAACTTTCAGAAAGGCCAGCCGGACACAGAGCCATGATAATAAATGAAATGTTTTATTTGCTATGGAAAGGTTACAGTATCTCAACAGGTGTCAGGCATCATGGTCGACATTGGTGAGAAAAGAGGTTAGACTCAAGTTCATGTTATGTGTCCAAAGTTGGTGTGACCTGAATTTCCCTAAAACAGAGATTACATACCAGGCTGGACCCATAAAACCAAAACAAAAGGGTTAGAGGCAGCCTGAAAAGGAGATAATGTTATCGTGTTAGAAAGGAGCCAGCTCTTGCATGGCCTTGCCTAAAAGGATACTGTGCACTGGCTGTAGAATAAGCATAAATGCACTCAGACAATGTTCTGGCAACTGTCATCATACCCACTTTGTAGCCCATATATACATTTCTGCTCAACTTTCACGAGCGTGAGGGGCCTACTGTCAAGGACAGTTATTGTCACCTCACAAGTTTACAGATGTTGCAGTTATAAAATATAATCATAATAGAGGAAGAAGTGATAATGCCTGTGTGACGTCCCACGTAGCCAGATATAGCAGCAGGGCTCAGCACTCAGCCTGATGATGTAAAGTGTGTGGCCATTTGCGGTCCCTGGTGAATATGACAGGAGAGGTGTCACTGACTGGCAACATTTTTGGGAAGGAGAAGACATTAGCTTCACAACATGCAGGAGTTACCTATTCAAACCGACTCTGTTTTCTGTCGAGTAATTCTTGCAGGGGAGGGGCAGGTGTCCGGGCAATGTTGGGTGGAAGGTCCAATGGTTGAGGCAGACCGAGTGAGGATGTCGGCGCCTTGTACTTCACACTTGGATCCAGGCGCCGCTCAAAAACCAGCTGAATTAGTCTGTCTCTAAAGTCGGTCGTGCGAGGCTCATAAATCTTTTTCTCCACCCACATGCCTGAGCGCCTGCAGTTCACCTTCTTGTGACGTGGTGCACCTAATGATGGATGAAAAAATAGTTTCAACAAGGACTCACCATTGAAAGTATGTATACTGCAAGTGTAACAAATAAACTTCATTTATCTGCTCCAGAAACACCTGCAAGAGTAGTGGCTTGTCTCCTCTTGACTACATTCTCGTTGTGCTCAAGAATGGCAAGATGGACTCTCTCTTTCATCCCCATGTATGAGAACGACTGGCGTTTAGGGATGTATTTCAGAAGGGCACTGTGGAACACCTCCAGCTCACCTGTGTGTTGTAACATGAAAGCACAGAAACAGCCACTTTCAACCAACTGGTATGTATCATTTGAAAAGGTGCCAACTTGACAATGATTTATGATTGCTCATCGCTTTCAAGGGCTAATTCCTTACCAGTATGCACACACAGCACATACACACACACACATACACACACACACACACACACACACACACACACACACACACACACACACACACACACTTCCGATGGTAGAACATTTTCTAACAAACAAGTAAGACGCGCGAACGCGGTAAGCGAACGCACAAACAAATTTATAATACTGAAAACAAATATTTAAAAAAAAGTAACCAATAAATTTTTTTTTTTAAAATACAAAAGAAATCTACGTTACAAGGAGCATCTTAGAAAAATACAAATTCACAAAAAAAAAACTTTGAATGTTTTTGAACAATTCAACAAAGTGTTTGAAGTGCCTGTTTCACCCACTTCCGGGGGGCGGAGGCAAAATCCGAGCCCGAAGTATTTGTTCGTAGACCCCCACTTAGGGGGGGTAGAAAAAGTTTCGATTCGGGCACTTTTCATTTAACATGGGGTTTCAATGGGGAGTTTTTAGGAGCCTTCTCCGGGGCGTGGCTTCCGGGGGAAGGGGCGGGCTTAAACGCAACCTTGACAGGTGTGTTCAGTTTTCAAAGACCTTTCATTTGATGTATGGTACGTCTAAATTGGACATTTACTTATCTCAGAGGAGCTGCACACAGAGATACAGAGACACAACCCGAGCACGGTTTCATAGTAAGCTCCACTTGCCTTCGGCGCGCCTCCTTCCGCTGCGTTCGCAATCAATTCATTATTTTCTTATTATTTTCATAATTGATCAATTATTTTCCTATTATTCTAGCTTATCAGTCCTAGCTGTAGGCTACATCTCTATCATTGACTGTATGGTGAGTCCATCACTGATTGCTGTGTCAAGATTTAAACTAAGAACACTGACCAGTGTATCCCTCAGTATTGTGCTGCTTATGAGTGCACGTGTTGTGCATGTGATGTGCATTTGTTGTGTTGTGCATGTGTTGTGCACGTGAGTGTTGTATGTCTATCCAACCCAGCAAGACAGGGTTTCTACAACAACGTGATGTTATCAACCTACAATGAGAGCATGAACGCCCCGAGACTAGATATTCAGGACGGAGGTTGGGAGAATGTTTTTTTTGGGGGGGTTTACAATTTCCTTTTGTCAAACCTCCACCAGTGTTGTATATGTATCAGTTTTCTTCCTCATACCTTCAATACTCCTTCAATTATCCTTCCACGCGGGTGTAACCTATTTATTGGTGCCAGTTTCCCTGGATTCATTCAAAAACGGATTCATGGACTGCATGGGGTGTGGTCAGACAATGAAACAATTAAAATCAACCGCAGGCACAGTGAAAAACTGGGGCAGGAAAATAGAAAAAACAGAAGGCATGTCATCTGTTCAGGAGCTATTTGCTACCAAGGCAAAGGAACTGGACAAGTAAAGCTGGTTGTCGTTAGTTGAGAGACAGTGTTTCAAAGTGTCCACTAATGACAACAACAACTATAATAACACTCCACAATCATAATCCATGTAAACCCTCCATCCACAGCCTGGGTCCTTCTCCAACCTAAAAGTTAGCTCACGTCTGATCAAAGTTAGATGCCTTCACATTAAACTATTGTGACACTGCATTCATAAAAAAATCCTGGCATGCCCTTCATTAATCACTCATCATGTCTATTGTCTTTTTTGTCTCTCAAGTTTCCTTGTTCCAGTGTTCCATTGGCATTTTATTTAACTCCACACACACACACACACACACACACACACACACACACACACACACACACACACACACACACACACACACACACACACACACACACACACACACACACACACACACACACACACACACTTATTTAATAGGTAATCAGGTGCAATCAGGTGTAATCAGGTGCAGCAGCAAAATATATATCTGCTTTATTAACAAGTAAGACGCGCGAACGCTGGAAGCGAACGCAACTCGAAAATATTGTGTATTTACGGACTTGTAATCCGTGTTATTTCACCGTGATGGGGAGAGAACATTGACATTGTGTGTGTGTGTGTGTTACTATGTTAACCTGAGCAGGGTAACATAGTAAGCTCCACTTGGTCGGAGACGCGGCGAAGCCGCGCCTCCTTCCGCATTCGCAACAACCACTGCTGGAAATGGACATAATTTAGACTACCGGGGGGATGTGGAATATGTATGTTTATATACTTATTTATGATCTAATACTACTCAAGCTGTTTTTCTACAGCTGTTGTCCTGTACCTCCATAAAATAAAATACAAAATACAAACTGGTGTTATACAACTGGTGGAAAGTAGAAGGAAATTGGCACCGATAATTAAGTGTGAGTTTGAGGGGAACAAATAGTGAAGGTAATATGAGGAAGAAAACCAAACAATGATGTTGGAGGTTGCATGACAAGGAAACAAATACATTTGCCTAAATAAAAGAAAATAAATTCCCCGCTCTCTCTTTCTTGTTCCAGTGAACATGGCCAGGGGCGTGCTGGGACCAAAATTCAGCTCTGGGATTTTCCGAACCGGCCCACCGTTTTGTGGGGGGGGGGGTTGCTGCGTTTTAACCCAGCAACCCTATGTAAATTGCGCCACTGCTGATAAACGTCCCAGCCCAACAGTAATGTAACTAATAATTGGGCCGCGCGACCCGGAAATTACCTTAATAATCCTACAACGGGAGCAAAAAAAATGTTTTATAAAAAAAAAAAAGAATAATAATTTCCCAGTGGCCAGCACGTCCCTGAACATGGCGTTAAATATCTAGTTTTGGCGTTCATGCTCTCATTGTAGGTTGATAAAGTCATGCATGCTGTTGTAGAAACCCTGTCTAGCTGGGTTCAATATTGATTGATTGATGTAGTTTATTTAGAAAGACATGAGAATAGTACATGACAGTACATAACAGTACATGGAAGTACAAATTCACAATACAAGGTCTACTAAACTGGAAACCCTCATTAAGCATTACGCTTGTTTAAGATGAGAACCCCATGCACACAAATCATGATGATATATAAGAGGCAGGCAGATATACACACTACTATACAGAATGTCATACAATCAGCTTTCAGGTTACTGGTATGACGAGAGAAAAAAAAAATATATATATATATACAAAAGAGGAAAATGAAGGAGGGGGGGGGGTAGGGAGGGGTAGGTTAAGACTTAGACAGGGGCCATTTTCGAATTGCAGCCTCCTGAAGGTGTATCTTTAGGGCAGTTTTGAAAGTGAGTAGGGTTTTACACTCCTTTACTCCTTTTGGTAGGGCATTCCACATTTTTGATGAATAGCATGAGAACGAGTTCATACCCTTAGTTGAGCCAAATCTGGGTTGAACATGATCAGTGGAGCTGCCTCTGGTGTTATGATCATGGACTTCATTAACATTTTTGAAGTATTTTGACAAATACAGGGGGATCCCAATGTTGTGGTGTATCTTGAAGACCAGGCCCATAGCAAGTTGCTGTACTCTGTCCTCAACCCTAAGCCATCCAATCCTAGCAAAATGAGCAGGGGTTTATAGATATGCGACATTCACGTGCACAGCACATGCACATCACATGCACATCACATGCACATCACATGCACAACACTTGCAAAACACTTGCACGTCACATGCACAACAAGTGGGTGAAATTCGTTTTCGTGCATAGTTCCCATCGTATCGTTATTTCCATAGAAAAAAAGAAGAGGAAGATGAGGGGGGGGAGGGAGGGGGGGGGGCATTAATGACAGTTTAAGAGAGACTTTGTGTTGTCAAAATGAATATTATACATTTATAAGCAAAACAATCAGCATAAGATTTCTTTTTTTTATTCACATTTATGTACATTCATGGCTCATGGCAAAAACAAAAAAGCAGGATATTTTGTGGAGAACTTTTAGCCTAAAGTCCACAAGGATGTAATCGATGCAAAAATGCATTGAAAAAGTAGTGCCCAGACGTGGAAACAAAACGTCCCTTTTTCATGGTTCGCCAAATGGCCTAAGAAGGAAACTGGCGCCGATAAATAAGTCACAGACTGAGGGGAACAAAAGATGAAGGTATGAGGAAGAAAACCAACTATGATGGTGGAGGTTGTTGCGTGAGAAGGAAACAAATACATTTGCAGAAAATAAAAGAATCCCCTCTCTCTATCTTGTCAACATCAAGTTAAATATCTAGTCTGGGCGTTCATGCTCTCATTGTTTCACACACACACACACACACACACACACACACACACACACACACACACACACACACACACACACACACACACGCACACACACACACACACACACACGTGCACATGTGCATTCATGCCCGCACGACGCACACCCACAGGTGGATGAGTTGGTAAAGGGGTTGTTCTTTTTGGAGATGGGTGAGTATATAAGACAGCTGCATGATGTGTGCAGGATCACTTGTTTCAGGATGGAGGCCAGTGGAGCTTTGCTGCTGTTCCTCTTCTGTCTGTGTGAGGCTGGGCCTGAGGCTGGTAACCTTGAGCTGAGCGCCGACCATCATGAGAACCAAGGAACTTCAAATGAAAATGCAGGTAAGGATAATGCAGACGCTTTTTCCCCACCGCCTATAGGTCAGCTCTGGGTAGGAAAGAGACGTTGCTGTCTTCTTAACTATGTTGCTGTGAGTGGAAAAAGCTGCAAGACAGTGGCTCAGTTTCTCATTTTATTGTGAGAACGCTAACGCGTTTCGGCCGTAGCCTTCCTCAGAGCAGATTAAAAGAGGTCACTCTTTTCTTTACATTTTTCCACTTAGGTGGTTTTTCATTTGATTTATATACATAGCTGAGCACCCACTGCCTAAACTAAAAAGGCATCCAGAGGAAGCGCACCAGTTTTTCTTTCTTATGTTGCTGCGAGCTCAGAGAATACTGTTTGATAATGTAATTTAGAGTATACTTAATCCATATAATTCACAATGGAAACCACTCAAACATAATCAGAATTAACTTCATTGTCCCACTGTTTTTCTTTTTCCTTTTTTGAGCACGCTCCTTAATTTTGTTATTGTTAGAAGGGCTAGGGTAGAGATAGAGTAAGAGAAGGAGAAACAAGAAATGACAAAGTCATATCAGCTTGCAGTAAGCTAAACCCTTTGAACAGTATTGTCAACTACATTGTTTCAGAGACATAACGAATGTCATTCTTATTAAGCTTAATGTTTATGTAATATATAATATAATATAATAACCGTTCAGTCCGTTTTATATATATATATATATATATTGCACGTCTCTATATATATATATATATATATATATATATATATATATATATTGCATATATATATTGCACGTCTCTCTCTCTCTCTCTCTCTCTCTCTCTCTCTCTCTCTCTCTCTCTATATATATATATATATATATATATATATATATATTGCACGTCTCTCTCTCTCTCTCTCTATATATATATATATATATATATATATATATATATATATATATATATATTGCATATATATATTGCACGTCTCTCTCTCTCTCTCTCTCTCTCTCTCTCTCTCTCTCTATATATATATATATATATATAGTTGCGCGTCTATCTGTTGATCAGGCCTGCGACCTGATAAAAACACAGGAAATAACTACTAATAATAAAAAATCACACCCTGTGTGAAGTGGGCGGTGTCTTGCTAGCTAATCACAATAGAGCATCGCAGTTCCCGCCCACTTCCTGGTTTTTCCTGGTGCCGGAAGAAAAAACTCAATGCATTTTTCCATTGACATTTCCAAAAATATTTATATCTATTAATTTAAGCCTCGAATCAAGCCATCATGACATGACATGAATCATGACCATAAAACGTTTGATTCTGTGATATTTTTTTTTGAAAACGGCAAAACAAAGGGTATTTATTAAATATAGTATATCATATAATTAAATATAAAATGAATACAAAATCACAGAAAAAAACGTTTTATGGTCATGATTCATGTCATGTCATGATGGCTTGATTCGAGGCTTAAATTAATAGATATAAATATTTTTGGAAATGTCAATGGAAAAATGCATTGAGTTTTTTCTTCCGGCACCAGGAAAAACCAGGAAGTGGGCGGGAACTGCGATGCTCTATACTGAATTGAGTCAACCAATCATGTACAAAAGATAAATACATTTATTGAAACACTCTTTATGATGGACGAAACCATAACTTAAAAAAAAACAAATTTATGTTTTTTTTTAAGTTATGGTTTCTTATATAGGGCTATGCACATGTGTCATGTGACACTGGCCAATCACAGTCCTGAATAGATTGTGATTGGCCAATCACGGTGCAGGGTTGGCGGGGTAAATGTTTGGCCAATCACAGCGCAGGATAATTGTACACATTTCCAAACCTCACTTATAGGGGCGGTTTCACCGCCCCAAAAGTATTTATAATAGCCTGACTGCTAATGCTGTGCTGTTTTCAGCCCTCCTTGCTAAACTGACAACCTTGGAAATGAGGTTGACTGAGGCTGAAAGGCAGAATGCAGGTATGTACAGAAAAGTCAGAGAACAGATGTTTTGATGACACAATTTATACTTGATCTACTGTATATAATTCACATGTGAAAGCTTTAAAATGCATCATTATTGGGGTCGAATTAAATCAACCACTCAAATTCATTTTCATCCTTTTAAAATCTAAATGCATGAGTATGTATGATTGACTTAAGGTAGGGTAAGTGATCTCTTTTGGTTTAAACAAAAGGTTTTTGTTATAAGGCTATAGCTCTACATACAAACACTCTATACTGTAGCAATGAGTACTATGAGAATATAAAGCTATTTAACACTTATTTTTACCAAAGAGAATCACTTAACCTACCTTTAATGGTAATGCTGTGATGGTTTCAGCTCATCTGTCCAACCTAGAAGTGGAAGTGGAGGAATTGAAGAGACAGAATTCAGGTATTACAGTATGCCTTCACATTTAGCAAACATTTTCACTCATGGTTGAATTTTGTATCCTTAGTTAAAGACGGGTTGCCGTGATTTTCAGTGATTTTTCCTCCCCCTAAAACATGATCATCAGGTATTATGGTTAGGCCTATACTAGGAGGAAGATTCTTTTCAAAAAAGTGTACAGAAAGTGTTAAAATGATGTTTTTATGTGGACACGCCTCCAGTTCATTAAGTATACCTGGTTCTCACCTTAGCACCTCCCACCTGAACCAGTCCCTCCGCCTCCTGTCCTAGTCCCTCCTCCTCCTCATGCCCACACCTGTTGTGTTATGATAATGAGGGGGAGGGTATATTTCTACTGCGTCATTAAAGCGCTGTTTTTCTATTGGCACGTTCGACCCTCAAGGTTTCAGCCTCCAGGAAGAAACTCAAAATAGTCAGAGAAGACATAAAACACCATAAAAACACCACCAGGGGGCTTAATGAAGTTCTATCAACCTCATAGACACATGAAAGACAGAAAAAGTGCAAAACCATGGCACCACCTCTTTAAATATTCAAATTCCATACATGTTGAGATTTCTCTGTTCAGGTTGCACCTTCTCACAACCATACTTGTCTCTCCCTAATCCGTGTCATTACTGTATCTGTCCTGGACAGGAAGTGTCAATCAGTCATGTGGACCACTTTGCCATGAGTCGAAAGTCCTCCCCCGTCTTCGCAGAGCAGCTTACGCCGGTAAGACCACAAGAATGAATGAATGAATGAATTTATTTCGGTCATTAAGCCATGTACAGAGTTTGTCATTTAACATTTCCAAGGAAGAAAAAAAAAAAAAAAATTCATGGACCGAAAAGGTGTAGGCTGAAGCCGTAGCTTATAGTGCCTACCCTTATGATATTATAAAACAAACAATAACCAAACATCAATCAATACTCAAAACAAAACAAAACAAAGACAAAGACAACATTTGTCTTTTCATCTACACAAAATAACATGTAATGGTTTATAATTCTTTTTTATATTTATCTACAATATTATCTTTAAACATTTTCTTGAATTTATGTATCGAACTGCATTTCTTTAGGTCATTTTCACAACTATTCCATATTTCTCTTGCCATTACCGATGTACATTTCTTTTTAATATTTGTTCTAGCTGTAATAATTTCAAACATAAGTATACCCCTCAACTCGTACTGATTTTCTTTAATTTGAAACAGATTCTGAATACATCTTGGAAGCAGTTTCTTTTGTGCTTTGAATGCTAATAAAACTGTTTTCTGTGCTACTATATCATAGAATTTTAAGGTATTATACTTAATAAAGAGTTTATTAGTCGGTTCATAATATCCTGATCTATTTATTATCCTTATGGCTCTCTTCTGTAATAAAAAAATAGGGTTGGTATTCGTTTTGTATGCATTACCCCATATTTCCACACAATAAGTGATGTATGGAACTATGAGTGAACAATATATTAAGTACAGTGATTTCTGACAGAGGATATATTTAGTTTTATGTAATATTGCAATAGTTTTGGACATTTTTATTTTTACATTATTTATATGTGATTTCCAGCATAGTTTATCATCTATCATTACTCCCAAAAACTTATTTTCATATACTCTTTCTATTTCCATACCACTGATTTTAATTGTAGCTTGATTTTTTATTTTCCTGGTGCCAAATATTATATAATTTGTTTTAGTTAAATTCAATGATAGCTTGTTAATATCAAACCATGTCTTAATTTTATTTAATTCCCCTTCCACTGTATTCAGAAGCTGCTGCAAATTCTTCCCGGAACAATAAAGGTTTGTATCATCAGCAAACAAAACATAATTTAATATTGGTGACACTTTACATATCTCATTTATATATAGTATAAATAATTTCGGACCTAGAACCGAGCCTTGCGGGACGCCGAAGGTGACTTTTTCTAGTCCCGATTTTTTATTATTTATTTGAACATATTGATATCTATCCTCTAGGTAACTTTTTATCCATGAATTAGCTATCCCTCTTACACCGTATCTCTCAAGTTTATTTAATAATAGGCTGTGGTCTATGGTGTCAAAAGCCTTTTTCAAATCAATAAATACTCCCAATAAATACTCACAAGCCATAGACATATAAAGGTAGACGCCTCCTCCGGCTCTGAGGCGTCTGTATCTCGGGCGCCATTTTGGAAGGCAAGCTTCCTGACTACTGGCCAACCACAGCTCGTCTTTTCCGGGACTTGTCAGAATCTAGTTGTATACAAATATAACGGTATATTTTTATACAACTAGATTCTGACAAGTTCCGGAAAAAGACGCGCTGTGATTGGCCAGTAGTCAGGAAGCTTGCCTTCTCCAAAATGGCGCCCGAGATACGACCTGTATCCAATGAACTGCAGAGGCCAATGAGGTATCTAGGTTTCTATATCTATCCCACAAACACCGTAACACCCATTATAGGACAGAAATAATTACAGTAGAGTCTATTATACTGTAGCAGCCGATATCGGATCACTTCAATATTTTATCACTACATTAGACGCAGGACACTGTCATTATGAAAAATCATAAATCAGGCATATGTCTGGCCACTTCAAAGGCCCCTTCCTATGTGAAAGCACCCCCCATACCCCCAGACAATGCCGGGCCTCCTCCTAACTGTCCCCATCACCTTTGAATCTATATTGATCATGTACTGTATATTGTAAACATGTAGTCAGCAATGTAGTTTTTTTCTAAAAAGCAGAAGTCATCAGAAAATGTAAAGTCACGTTACCAGAACCAGTGTTACATACAATAGACATAGATAAAAATACAATTTGTTCCTGTGTTGACAGGCAATGACCAAGTGGCATTCTCTGCTGGTTTGGGTGATGGACAAGTTGGACCATTTGCTCTTCAGACCAATCTGGTCTACAAGAGAGTCCACACTAACATCGGCAGTGCATACAATCCAGATACAGGTAGGTGGTGATTAGTCATGCCCCATTTAACCCATTAGAACCGGGAAAGCATCTGTGTCATTTTAGAGTTTAGCTATAGCAACATAAGTTTTTCAGAAAACTCTTTGGATTTAGAACAGGGGTTTAGAACAGTGGTTCTAAAAAATAGCAGATGTACAAGCTCACAGCTTGTACAGTAGTCACATAGACCAGTGTATTATAGCAAACGAGTCCCTCGCGCAAACATGAATAAAGTATTGCTCTCATGTATAAATGAGAAGAAAAAAGTTTAAAAGTTTAACATCACAGGACGAAATAATAGGCTAATAAAGCATTACAGGATATTATGTAATAGGCTACTTCTGTAATAACAATACTGGAATGCCAGTATCCAATATAGATTATGGATAATAGTTTATTGATCACTGTGTGGGTGTGTGTGTGTGGGTGTGTGCGTGTGCGTGTGCGTGTGTGCGTGCGTGCGTGCGTGCGTTCGTGCGCTTGCGTGCGCTTGCGTGCATTTTCTCTCATAGGTGTCTTCAGTGCACCAGTCACAGGAATCTACTACTTCACATTTACTGCATCTCACAAGTTTTCAGGCGAGAATGTGTTTGTCTTAATGTACAAAAACAGTCAGTTAGTCCTTAATAACTATGGATACAATAATCATGCCGGATGGGAATACATAACCAATTCAATCATTCTACGGCTGGAGAAGGGGGACATAGTTTACATGCGTTTACCTGGTGGTCGGTACAGGCTCTTTGATGGCAACAACCACAACATGTTTAGTGGTTTTCTGATCTACTCTTTGTAACACTTGTGTGGTGGAAAGTAAGAAAATAGGCTACATTTACTCAAGTACTGTACTTAAAGGTCCGGGTTAGTGGTTTTCTTTGGTTAAAATGGTTCTTCGTTTAAATATAGCTCTATATTCTGATAGTACTCATTGCTATAGAGTGTTTGCTCAGTAACAGGAGTCTTCATGTTTCTCCAGCTCTTTATTAAACAGAAAATGCATTTTCAGGTCGGGATGCCAATTGTATCCAATCAGGATAGAGAACTCAGTCAGGATACAGATTAAACAAGTGAGATTGGAAGTGATGACACAAAGAAATGAGCACACACAATTGGACCTCGAACACAAAAAATGAAGCTGATAAATGTGTGCTCTAATCTGATTGTCTGAAATGTTGTCACCTATACCTGAACATTTATTTTCTGTTTATTAAAGAGCTGGAGAGATGGGGGGACCCCTTTTACTGAACAAATACTCTTTAGCAGGGGTCTTCAACATTTTCAGATCAAGGACCCCTTAGCTGAGAGAGAGATGAAGCAGGGACCTCCGCTACATATTGGATTCATGTTAAATGTGTGTTTTCAAACATCTAACGACTTACACCCTCAATACTTTGTAAACTTGACCTTTGTCTCTGTACTTGGGCTGCTCTTTTTTTCCCTGTACACCAAACCTCTTTGACGAAAATAGCCGATTTTCCGGCTAATGTTCTAATGTTCCCCCCATAATAGGGATGTGAGGGTTCAAGTGTTTAATGTAAAATAAATAAATACATCTTTGTCCCTATCACACAAAGATGTGTCGGCCCCCTGCAGTATCTCTGAATACCCCCTAGGGGTCCCAGACCCCCTGTTGAAGAACCCTACTCTATAGCAATGAGTACTATCAGACTATTAGAGCTTTAACCTTTTAACAAAACACTTTTTGTTTTGACCAAAAAAATATCACTTACCCTACCTTTAAGTTTACTTGAGTATTTCTGCTTTATACTTCTACTCCGCTGATTTACTCCACTACTGATACACTTTGAAAGAGTGATGATGACTCCCTGAAGGCTGTAGCGATGAAGATCAGACATAATATCTGAAAATCACAGCAGCAATATTTACTATTTTCCATGGTTTTAATTAGTTTTGATCTTTGGGAATCTCTATGTTTAATCATACAGTAATTCACACAGTATATCTGAGGTGTATCACATATTACAGTGGTCATCTGTCAGGTTTCTTATGGGTATTTGTAACAATAGAAAATTATGTTTTTTTTTGTTTCAAAGCTGGTGGAAAAATTATTGTTTCACTCATATTCCTATGAATAAAGGTATGCATGCAAAGACAAATATGAGTTGTACTCTGATTCATCACATGAGATATTACTAAAACAATGTATTATTTATTATTTTAAACTTTTGTAGAAAGGCAAAGACATGAACATATCCCATTTTTTATTCATTACATTTGCGCATAGTAGCATTAGAAAAAAAATATTAAAACATAAAATAATGCATTAAATGGTAGCTTTTGTTTTAACCATGTTATAGCGTTGTGGGTCAATTTGATCATCCTTATAGGCTTGTTACAAATATTACTCTTGTTCTGTGTGAAATTGTGTGACTTTCTCATTTAGGTTCATGAATGTAAATATGACATTCAGACCCACTGATGAATGTCTGTGCAGAATCTGCATTTAGAAAAGAATAAATGTCAGCTTTACACAGATAATTTCATGTAGCCTACTAATATTATTGCACATACCACACAACTTTGATTATGCATTTTATTGTTATAGGATGTATCTATATGTTCACTAGTTTTGATTGCACTTTTACATATCGTCTCTGTTGGTTGGAAACCTCATTATGTCCAAATCATGTTACTTTTCATGATTCAAATTTAAAAATGCAAAAGTAGCAGATCTACCAGCTCGAAACGCGCCGCTTCACGCCGCGTTACGCCGCGTTTTGAACTTGCGGATCTGCTACTTTTGTTGCTTTTGTGTGACGCTGTAGTATCATCAAGAAGCTTGCAGATCGGCTATTTTCAAAAATTGGAAACACTTCTCAAAAGTGTACTTAAGTACAGTACTTGAGTAAATGTACTTATTTACTTTACACTACTGTGAATGATGCATAACTATGCTGCTGTGTGCTGTATGCTGAAGTCAGTTCCTGCACATCACACCTGCACTGATTTATTAACAATAGTTGAAGTCTCAAAGGACCTTTCTCAAGACAGATCAATCATTATTTCATTATAAAGTGACATGCTTAATTAAAGACCATACTTACATATTACACACACACACGCACACACACGCACACGCACACGCACACGCACACGAAGTACAAATATATATCATAGTCATATGAAAAAAACTACTTTTGAAACATATAATTGGACTGTGAAATAAATCAATGCATATTTCATTAAAAATGCCAATACGTTTTTTCTGAGAGAGTACATAGTCTACTTTGAGATGGTTAGGTGTACTGTAATGAAATGTCTAAGAATCAAATTCTTTCCTGGTAGGCTACAACATTATTTCATAATAACTGTCTTTTTGCCTTCTAGTTGCACAGTAGGTTTCCATGTGCTTACTATGCATTTATGAATTATTATTTATTGTGGGCACAGTTCTAATAAGGAACACAATTGCAAAGCAGTTGGCCACAGTTACATAGGCTTAAACACATAATCACACATGGTCACAAATACACACATTAAAGTTAATCATAGCGAAGGTATCAAAATACATTTACAAATGAAAAAAAAAATAAGAATATAGCTGCAAGCAGCAATAAGCGGGTTCGAGGGATAAGGCAGAGGCAGGAAGAGGCAGAAAGAGAGAGAGAGAGAGAGAATCACCTCAACACATTGTTGGGGACAGAGATCGAACCAGTGACCTATGGATTCACAGGCTGCCTCTCTTCTCATTGAGCTAGAGATATGGCCTCCCTGATGGTGTCTGTTGATATCTATAGTTTTTTCTGTCTGTTATGAACCAAGCCTCTGTTTCGCTAACTACTCTAGATCACTGGTTCACAAAACATTTACCAATAAAGTTTTCTTTTTGTCTCCTCGGAATGGAAACTATTGAAAATAGTCGATCTACAAGCTCACAACGCGTTGCTATCTGAAAAGTTGTGAGATTGTAGATCGGCTATTTTCACAAGAAAGTATGTCATACATAAAAAACTACTCTCAAAAAAGCATTTCATGTTATTTTTTAAAATTTGCACATGTCTGAATTAACAGGGTCATGTTTTGTACAATGCAATTTAAATATAACCTGTGTGTGTGAGTGGGGGTGGGGTTTGAACCAGGGACCTTCGGAACAAGAGCTGCAGTAACTTCTTTGTCTCTTCTGGGCAGCCAATCACGGTCCTGCACTCACTGCTTGTGGTCCTTAATTCTCTGCTGGATTTACTGTTTCACTGACCAGTTAAATCTTTCCCCCAACTTCCGGACCCGCCCCCGTCAGCAGCGGCAAATCTCGGTCCTGGATTTATTGTTTCACTGACCAGTTAAATCTTTCCCCCAACTCCCAGACTCCATTCCTAGTTGAGGAAGAAGGAGGAGCATGATGAAACAGCACAGAAAGGATTAAATACAAATAAAGATTGATTTGATTGATTTTTACACTTTGTCAGCTTGTTCTTTTGTCATTCCATGGTACATCATGATCTAGTAATTGTGTTTTTTTTACCTAACATGCAGTCCATTTGGAAATTAGTTGGCTGTTCATTGCAAGAGGAAGTTACAATCTTTTCTATTTTGATTAGCTTAATGCCTTCAAAGTACCCAGGCTGTGCTCCAGTATTTTATTTATTGTGGGTAATGTATTTGAGAACAGCAAAACCGATCATGTATGAGTTTATAGCCCTGAAACATGACTGTCATATCGTGACCGACCGTCATGGATGAGCTCAACTTGGTATTTAAACTTTCTCCCTTTTTGGTCCGTACATCTACATGAACTTTCATATTCCAAATATAAAGTGCTTACCCCATGGCTACGGATTTTACAATTATGTACGTTTCCTCAGAAGTACCCGAATATTCTGAATTGTTAAATAAAAAGCATTTTAATCCGATTGGTGGCCATTTTCCCCTTATTTTCTTCATATGCTTTCAACTACGTGACCCTATCGGCTGGGAGGTGTATTGCACTCTGGTACATTATAACTCTATGAGAAAATGGCCACCGATCGGATATTTTAATCCGATCGGTGGCTTTTTATTGACTAATACGGAAAATACGGGTACTTATTGAGGGCCCGTACACAAGTAAGACGCGCGAACGCGGTAAGCGAACGCACAAAAAAATTTATAATACTGAAAACAAATATTTAAAAAAAAGTAACCAAAAAATAAATAAAAAAAAATACAAAAGAAATCTGCGTTACAAGGAGCATCTTAGAAAAATACAAATTCACAAAAAAAAAACTTTGAATGTTTTTGAACAATTCAACAAAGTGTTTGAAGTGCCTGTTTCACCCACTTCCGGGGGGCGGAGGCAAAATCCGAGCCCGAAGTATTTGTTCGTAGACCCCCACTTAGGGGGGGTAGAAAAAGTTTCGGAGCGATTCGGGCACTTTTCATTTAACATGGGGTTTCAATGGGGAGTTTTTAGGAGCCTTCTCCGGGGCGTGGCTTCCGGGGGAAGGGGCGGGCTTAAACGCAACCTTGACAGGTGTGTTCAGTTTTCAAAGACCTTTCATTTGATGTATGGTACGTCTAAATTGGACATTTACTTATCTCAGAGGAGCTGCACACAGGCAGTGCACACAGAGATACAGAGACACAACCCGAGCACGGTTTCATAGTAAGCTCCACTTGCGCCTTCGGCGCGCCTCCTTCCGCTGCATTCGCAATAATTGTAACATGTGTGGCCATGAACTAAGCACTTTATTTTTGAAATCTGAACGTGTATATAGATGTATGGAGCAAAAAGGGAGAAAGTGCAAACACCAGGTTGAAGTTCATCCATGACCGATCTGCTGTTTGTGGTAGGCTACAGTGCCTCCCCGAATCCACAGACAGCCAATATATTTTGTACATGCAAAATTGCTGCTATACGAAAACGTATTGTTACTGCACTGTTTCTTATTTTTATTTTCATTTGTAATAAAATGTCACTGACATCACAAGGTATTCTTCATTTTATGTATGGTCCAGTATATTATTAATTCATATCAGTCACTATTCCAGTGGGGCAAGGCAGCCTACTGTAAGTCTTAAACAAAATAGATGTTGCATTAATAAAATATATAAAACATTTATCCCTATTAAACCTCAACAGTGAGTCAGTGGGTGACCGTCATGGATTTACTTCAACCTGGTGTTTGCACTTTCTCCATTTTTTTACCCGTTCAGATTTCAAATATAAAGTGCTCACCAAGGCCATGGATGTTGCAATTATGTACGTTTCCTCAAAAGTACCCGTATATTCCGTATTGTTCAATAAAAAGCATTTGAATCCGATTGGTGGCCATTTTTCTCCATAAGCTTTCAACATCGCGACCTTATCGGTTGGAAGGTGAATTGCACTCCGATACGTTATAACTCTATGAGAAAATGGCCACCAATCGGATTAAAATGCTTTTTATTGAACAATACGGAAGATACGGGTAATTCTGAGGGCCCGAACATAATTCTAACATCCATGGCCAGCCCTTTATATTGAAATATGAACGTTTATGTAGATGAATGAAGCAGTAAGGGAAAAGTGCAAACACCTGGTTGAAGTTCATCCATGACGGTAACAGAACTTGCGAAATGACATTTCCGGAGGGTTTACCAGGCTAAGCAAAGACATGGCTAGCATGCAGACAGAGTAAGACCGCATGGCTCATTTGCATATCCTCGTGAATTTTAAGTAGCCATGCGGTCTTCATTTACTTGTAACTGTATTGCGGTATTGATACTTTTACTTAAGTAAAAAGTGTCAGTACTTTTCCCACCACTGATTACTAGCAATAAGCAATAACTTGGATAACAATGACACGATTGCAAAATGTCGGCTAATTATTATTACCTACATAACTAAACGAGTTTAGGGAGTTAGGGGAAACAAGAGCTCGTCATAGTGTCAACATTATATTATATAAGCCAAATATAATGTAGGCTACCTATAGAGTCACTTAGACAGATCTGCAGTCATGGTGACACATAGGATGCGTGTCGAGCGCCTGTGAGCAGGCTGCCGTTTCATCTGCTCTGAGTGTTTTCTTGTTTGAGTGTCTTTTGTGAGCTTTTTCTTTTCCTATAAGGGGACTTTTTGTTTCCTTGGCTCTTTATATATCCTATGGATAAGAACATTGTATATCATTCATTCATTCCCATTGGTGTAATGTTTTTTTAAATGTTTACCATGCTTCTTTTTATTGACCTCTGTATGAATGTATTGCACTGGAGCCGTTGAGCAAAGCAAATTTCCTTCGGGATTAATAAAGTATATATCTATCTATCTATCTATCTAGGGGGTCCTCGTAGTTACTACAGGGGGTCCGAGATATACCATTTTCTCTCTCCTTTTTTCTTCTTTTTTTTACGCTATACCAGCATCCCTATTTTGCGGGGTAACCTACATTCACCGAAAATAGCCGATCTACAAGCTGACAATGCATCATGCTGCAACAGCTTGTAGATATGCTATGTTTGGTTAAGAAGTTTGGTGGCAAAAAAACAAGTACAGAGCCAAATGTCGAATGATTAATGCTTTAATCTCAACGTCAATTTTAATGTTTTCCGAATGAGAAATACAAATGTATTGGCTACTATAATAAGCACATCATGCTGCTACTGACATTATGCAGAGTATAGGCTATGAATATTCTTTTATTGCTCAATGATGAGTTTGCCTATTTGTTACATAACTAACAGAGTTTGGGTAGAGTTAGGGAAAGCGTTCACAATCACACTCTACAATTTTATTACACTTCTTCTTCTTATCACATAGCCAAAATATAATGTAGGCTATACACTTAATAGAAAATTGGACAATGTTTAGCTGTATGTCGGAAAGAAACCATGCAGGAACATTAAGTCAGCCAGTAAAAGCTCACGTTCTGCTTTGATCAGGTTAATGTTAATGTTATATTATCGGCTGCCTACAAGCATCGTTGAACTCGTGGCTCAACGTGCCCTCGGTGGCTCGTGGTAATTATTAATGCTTTAATCATCTCATCAATTGTAAGTCTAGAATGACAGACGCAATGAATACAAGAGTATGTTACATTATATGTACAGTATATATGCTACAAGCAAGCAGAGCCACATTGAACAAAGTTGGCTCGGGCAGGAGTCGATCCCTTCCTCCCAGTGAGTGTGCTTTTCTTTGATTGGCCGAACGTTGATATTATAGCGCTCCGACCTCGACAATCAGGCGATGACACGCGTCACACACAAACCTTACCTGTGACCAAGAGCAGGAAAAGCAAGCCGACGTGCATCATAGCTGCCCCTGCAGTACGTGTGCACGTACTGTATGATGTGGTAGAGAGACAGGTGACAGCCAGGGTATGTCACTGGTGTGTGTGTGTGTGTGTGTGTGTGTGTGTGTGTGTGTGTGTGTGTGTGTGTGTGTGTGTGTGTGTGTGTGTGTGTGTGTGTATGTGGGCTCCGCCTCGCTACTCCGACGCCTCGCTGCTCCGACGCCTCGCTGCTCCGACAGCCGTCCCTGGGTGCGGAGGTGGACCGGGGGTCCCTGGCTCCAGAGGCTTCAGCCTGGCCACTCGGCCGGTCGGCTCGGGCCTCTCCGGCCAGGGACCCCCAGGGACCCCCGGGGAGGCTTCGACC
>NC_137624.1:42585414-42715414 GCF_963280865.1 Gymnoscopelus braueri | reverse complement strand
ATGGCACAAGTGGCCACTTTGCCCCCCATGAAAAATTTGTCGCATGGGAGGGGGGAAAAGCCCTTGAGCTCCTGGGCTCTCCGGGTCGTTTTTGGGGGTTTTTCGGCCGCAGTTTGCCCGGGCAGCCACCCAGGGACCCGGGGGGGGCACCGACGCGTGCGCACCCCCGCCCCGGATCCAACGAGCCCTCCGCCGGCCCCGGGCGACCCACGGCCCGGTCGGTACCGGCCATTTTGGCCCGAAAAGCCGAAAAAGAGCAGATCGACAAGCTCATAAAAAAGCCCGAAAAAAGTTGAGATTTTCGGCCGGGGGTCCTCCAGGGGGTCCCTGGGGACCTCTGGAGCCCATGCAGACACTTAGAAATGTTTTTTTTTGGGAGAACCAGGATTTTGGGCGGTCCGCGTCGCCATCGCAGCCCCAGGCACGTGCATCTGTCCTGGGCATAACTACCCGATGGCACGGGTCGGCCTTCCAGGCACCTCCAGGAAAATTCCATGAGGCAGGAGGGAAGGGGCCCACCCGCTCCAGGGGCTCCTGGACTTAGAAGATTTTTCGAAAATGTTTTGAGAACCAGGATTTTGGGCGCTCCGTGGCCCATCGCTGCCCCAGGAGGAGGCCTCTTCCTGGGCAATGGGCATGGTCCCTACCTACGAGATGGCACCAAATAGCAGATCTACAAGCTCACCACGCCTCACGTTGCAAGGCATTGTGAGCTTGTAGATCTGCTAAGTTCACAATTTTTTAAAGCATGGCCATAGACATATATGGGCATGGCTTCCTGCTCTGAAACTTTCTCTGCGCATCTCAACCAATCAAAGCGACTTTGTGACGCGTAAACCAAGGAAGCTTTTGAAAACACACCGCAGTGGCTTGAAAAACAGGATAACTGATACAGGCTTCTAAATAACCAAATTAAACTGTTAATTAAAAACGGCTAGATTAGATACAGTATATCTAGGTCATTAGCAACACAAAGGAATTTAAGGCAACGCTTGGCACAATGTAAGACATGGCTTTTTTTTTAACTGTGCACTGCCTTTTATTATGTGGTTAATAGAAGTGGCTTAAATGTATTTGTGGTTGAATTTGGTTAAATGTGTGCTGTTGGCTTTAATAGCCTGTAGATCCTGGTGGAAATCCTGTGACAGTCACAAGTTGACAGGATGGGAGAGTGTGTTGTTACTGTTGTCCCCAGATTGCTGGTTTTATTGTTGTTTGAGTTATAGGTAAAACATGCATTATATTAGCCTATCTGCCGCCGTGCAGAGACATTTTTAACCGAAAAAAACCCTAATAATTTCCCTTAATAACGCAATATAACCAAACAATTTCTTTAAGTTATAGGTAAAACATGCATTATATTAGCCTATCTGCCGCCGTGCAGAGACGTTTTTAACCGAAAAAAAACCCTATAAATTTCCATTATTAACCGAGATTTAACCGCAAAAAAATCGCGCGCGCGGTGCGTGCACGCGCGTGCACCCACGGAAGGGGGCCTTTTGCGTGTCTCGGCCCAGGGGCCCGTTTCTTCCTAATCCGCCTATGGCTACGTCGATCCCTGGAGATTCTGTAACCCTCAAGCTAAGGAGTTTTCTTTTTTTTCAAATGTACATCAATCCTATTCCCGCATTGACTACTTTTTCGTTGATGGCTCCCTCATTCCTAAAGATCTTTCCTCCCAGTACCACCCAGAGGCGTACCGTCATAGAGGCCAATGGGGCCATGGCCCGGTCTGGAAAACTATGCTCCCCTATTTTTTTTATATATATAAAAGAATAAAAAATAAATCGTCTTTTTTTTCCTCTACCGGCGCAGTAGCTCCGCAGCCTCCGCCCACCCCACCGTTCCCATTGTCAAGCGGCCCCAGCCAGACATGCTAATTGCCTCTAATAAACAAGTCGTGATCTCTGGCTGTGCTAAACATGTTCTGCAGGTTTTGGCTCTGCTGTCTGCCCTTATTGAAATGAAGGGTCGCTATGCTGTGTCCCTCGAACAGTCACTGCATGCACTGAATACCAGTGGTGGAAAAAGTACTCAATTTTTTTACTTAAACAAAAGTATCAATTCTGCGATGTAAAAATACTCTGTTACAAGTAAAAGTAAGGTATTCAAAATGTACTTGAGTAAAAGTAGAAAAGTATTGGTATCAAAATGTATTTAAAGTACCAAAAGTAAAAGTATATGGCTACTCATTATGCAGAAGGTCCCATTTCACAAGTTTTCAAATGTGAAAAAAAAGTTTTCTAACCCTTGATACTTTTACTTAAGTAAAACATTTGAGGATGGAACACACTGAGGGATGGGTAGAGTGTTGTTAATGTTGTTTTATGGTCATTTAATTAATTAATTAAGCAAAAAAATCGTGCGCGCATACATGCCCGCGACGCAGTGGGTGGGGGGCCGGGGGAAGGGGGGAGTCATTAAGAATCTTGCCCGGTCCACGTTGGAACCCACCGTACGCGGCTGGTACCACCCAATTGTTATTTCGGACCATGCTCCTCTAAGTGTGGACATCCAACTTTTAGACCAAATTCGTTCTCCATCACCATGGAGATGTAACCCTCTGTTGCTATCTGACGATGCCTTCAATACTTTCATCTTCATCAATCGACGACTTTCTGGTTACTAATCAAAACGATTCCACCTCCCCCTCACTGATATGGGAGACACTCAAAGCTTATCTGCGTGGCCAAATATTATCTTCTTACTCCGCCTTCCTAAACAGAAATCGCAAGGCCGAGTTGCAAGAACTGGCAAGAAAAGCTAGTGTTCACACCAATGACACCTACTCTGACTACTTCACACTATCGCGGTTGTAAACAGGGATGTCCTCTATCTCCCTTGCTTTTCGCCGTGGCCATTGAACCCCTGTCAATAGCCTTAAGATCACTGCCGTCATTCTGCGAAGTCCACCGTGCTGGCGTTGAGCTCAAATTATCTCTTTACGCGGACGACTTGCTTTTATACATATCAGAACCACTTATTAGCATCCCGCCGATCCTGTCTCTGCTGGACACATACAGCTCCTTTTCAGGCTACAAAATAAACGTTCTTAAAAGTGAATGTTACCCCATAAACCCACCCGCTCTGTTACTCACACAATCCGAGATCCCCTTCAAGCTCAGTCCGTCAGGGTTTAGGTACTTGGGGATCAACACAACCCGAACCTTAACCTCTCTCTACACTGCTAACTATGCCCCTTTACTCACCCAACTCAAAGCAGACTTACAAAGGTGGAAGTCATTGCCCTTATCACTGATAGGCAGAATCAACGTGGTCAAAATGAACGTCTTGCCCAGATTTCTTTTTTTTGTTCCAGTGTATCCCTTTGTTTCTCCCCAAACATTTTTTTAAATCTGTGGATCAAATCATTACTAACTTTCTGTGGAATGGAAAGACGCCCAGAGTGAAGAAATCCCTATTGCAACAATTCAAATTTAATGGTGGCCTTGTTTTACCCAACGTTATCCTTTATTACTGGTCAGCTCAAATCCAAAAACTCTCCTACTGGCTTTACTCCCCAGAGACTCTATGGTGTAGGTTGGAGGCGCTGCCAAGCTCCTCACCTTCCCCTATGGCTCTCCTCTCCTCCACATTACCAATAAACCTCTCCAAAATCACACCCAACCCTGTTATACGCTCCACACTTAAGATTTGGTTTCAATTCAGGCGCCATTTTAAATTTGTTTCACCCTCCTCTTTGATGCCCTTAGCGAGGAATCACTTATTTCCCCCATCTCTCGAAGATGTCACTTACATTGCCTGGCAGAATAAAGGAATCAAATGTTTCAGAGATCTCTTTAAAGATGGTACGTTTTATAGTTTCGCAGATTTATCCTCAGATTTCAATTTGCCCACATCGCATCTGTTCCGTTACTTTCAAATTCGACACTGTGTCTCCTCCCTCTTTCCCTCTTATCCCTCTTCCCCCCCGATTCAGAATTGGGAAGACCTGTTGATACTGAAACCCAACCAGATATGAGGGATCATATCTATTATATATGAGAAATTAATGTCCTTTGACTACCAACCGGCTTCGCGGTTCGCGCGGTTTGGGAGCAGGAACTCGGTGTAGCCTTTACCAATCAGTGCTGGAATGACGCCTTAGAGAGAATAAGATCAAGTACTCCCTGTGCAAGACTAGAACTCATACAGTTCAAAGTACTTCATAGAGTTCACTATTCTAGATCCCGTCTATCTGAGATATACACCCATCTATTACAGACCAATGTGAAATATGTCATGCTTCCCCATGCAACCTCAGCCACATGTTTTTTCTTTGTCCTATACTTAACAAATTCTGGAGCGATTATTTTGCCACCCTGTCAAAGGTTCTTCGCTTTGAAATACAGATAAATCCTCTCATAGCAATATTTGGGATCCCAAGCGTCCCCCTCCAGGCAAACTCCACACAATTAGACATAACAGCCTTTACATCTCTCCTGGCAAGACGGCGCATTTTATTGCAGTGGAAATCCTCCAAGGCCCCTTCCATCTCTATGTGGCTAAGGGACGTCATGTCTTTCCTTAAGCTGGAAAAGATTCGTTTCTCGGTTAAGGGCACCCCTGCTAAATTTGCCCATAAGTGGAACCCTTTTATTAACTATTTCAATTCCTTACAGACATTACCTTCTGACTGAATCCCCCCCCCCTTCCTTTCCCACCCCCTCATACCTTGTCTTTTTTATCATAATTTTATTTCTATCTTCTCCACTCACTATATCCTCATGTTTGTTTTTCTGTTACTAACATTCTAAATGTAAACCCTCATACCATGCAAATGTTCTACTACTACTACTATTATTTTTTTTTCCATATACACAGAGATAAATGGGGAAAAAGCAAAAAAAAGGGAATACAACTGTATCTATGTACTTGCAACCATGTACTCAAAATTTCCCCTAATAAAAATATTAAACACAAAAATCATCTGCCTTGAGACACACACACACACACACACACACACACACACACACACACACACACACACACACACACACACACACACACACACACACACACACACACACACACACACACACAATGGTAGAACCTTTTTTAACAAATCAATGAATTATTTTCGTATTATTCTATAAAAATTGATGAATTGAATTGTTATCCTATTATTCTAGCTTATAAGTCCTAGCTGTACATCTCTGTCATTGACTGTATGGTGAGTCCATCACTGATTGCTGTGTCCAACTGGTTTCTCTCTAGATGGCCAACACCACATTTAAAACCTGTTGAAAATCACTGGTCAAGATTCAAACTAAGAACACTGACCAGTGTATCCCTGCATATCAGTATTATGATGCATAATGAGTGCATGTGATGTGCATGTGTTGTATATGTGTTGTGCACGTGAGTGTTGTATGTCTATTCACCCCAGCTAGACAGGGTTTCTACAACAGCATGAGAGATGCACGACTAACAGCTAATAGCAAAACAACAATTATAAATAATTAATATATATAAATGATGTGCTTAGTCATAGTGTATTCAGGTGTGTGTGTGCGTGTGTGTGCGTGCGTGCGTGCGTGCGTGTATGTGTGTGTGTGCGTTGGTATGTAAATATGATCTATAAATAAAGTTTGAACACACACACACACACACACACACACACACACACTCACACTCACACGCACACACACATGCCACACACGCACGCACACGCACACGCACACGCGCACACACACACACACACACACACACACACACACACACACACACACACACACACACACACACACACACACACACACTTCCGATGGTAGAACATTTTCTAACAAATCAATTCATTATTTTCTTATTATTTTCATAATTGATCAATTATTTTCCTATTATTCTAGCTTATCAGTCCTAGCTGTAGGCTACATCTCTATCATTGACTGTATGGTGAGTCCATCACTGATTGCTGTGTCAAGATTTAAACTAAGAACACTGACCAGTGTATCCCTCTGTAACCGACACGTTGATAACAGAGAGAGACGTCGCGGGCAAACCGTTAAAATACCATACTGCCACACCAAGGGGCTGTTTGGGATTTCCCACTATCTCTCTCCCATCCTGCTAAAGATAACGAAGATGACATCAAAGAGGAGAACCAGGAAGGAAGGGCAGATCATGCGAGAAAACAGGCCTTGGAGATCATTCAGGCAGATGGCCGTCACCTCCACACCGGGGGGTGAAAAAGGCGCATTGCCCCTTTGTGAACCCCCCCCCCCCCCCCCCCCCCACACACACAGAGACATTTCCCTCCCCCTTTCTCTCTCTCTCTCTCTCTCTTTCTCCCTCTATTTAGCGCATGGAAAATCGTGTTTTCGCCACAAAGAAGACATTCTACACGTGACCTCATGGAGAGACATGTGGACAATAATGGACAATAATGTGAAAATGTATTACTATGCTGTATTTCCAGATGTATGCCTGGTGTGTAGAAGTGACCTGGGCATGGCCCAATGGGCCCATGGCTGACCTCGGTCATGAAAGTGCACAGAAGGGTTTTGCTCCCCCCCTTGTGCCTCAGAGTCAGCAATCTCACAGCAGATAAGGAATTAACATAGAGAGGACTTGTAAACACTTCAAAGAAATCTTGGGGCATAAAGAGTCCCCAGGAACACTACTCTTAGCTCTTCAATACGGAACCACCGACAAGGAGGTCCAGACAGGACCTCCTGTTGGCTCAACGCCGCCAAGGGAAAGACCCTCCCTGGCTCTCCCATCACCAACCAACGACGAGGACTCTGCAAACGAGACGATCCACGGGACACCCAAATCCCCGTCGCACGGAGGCCTACCACGGCCTCACTCTCGTCTCCCAGAGGCAGCGAGCACTGAAAGAGCATCAGTGCGCCCTTCTCCAAGAGGACATCGCCGCGGTCAACTCGGCGACCCGATCTCCGCCACCGTCGACGCTAACTCAGTCTGCCACTACACTGAGATCCCCGAACTCTGCGACCACTCGCTAGAACAAGTGCCAAGTTGGGCTTTAGAGCGCGCCTGTGTACCTTTCTCCCGAATCCAGAGTCTCCGGACTCAGGCCCGATCCGGGTCTAAAGGTGTGTTGAACCATTTTGATTTGTGCATTAATCTTAAGGCGACGTTACTGTGTTTACAAGAGAATATCTGTTATAGTTGAGCATAGCTCAGAAGGTGTTACAATAATGCATTCCCAATGTGATTCCTTCTTTTCCTCCCTGTGACCTTTTCTCTCTCCTGTGTTTTTATCTCCCCACATTTAACTACATACACAACATAAGTTTCTGTTTCCCAAGCCTTGATTTATAAATACTTGTAACAGTGAAGTCTGAATAAACCCATCTTTATTGTAACTTGAAAGCAATGATTTTTGGTCTCTTTTGTTGAACCAGTTAAAGATTATCTCTCTCTGATTAATTGACATTTATACACCTGTCCAAGAACTCACGTTACATTACAGTGACGTAAGTTTCAATAATAATGATATATATATATATATCTATATGTATGTATTATTATATTGTAATTAATTCATAAATTATATTTATATGGTTTATGAGATAATTACGTCCTGTGTTAGACTGATTATCAGCCTGAAGCTGCGTGGAGCTTCAGTCTGAAATTGTCTGCAATGTCCGCGATTACCAGGGGGAGGGGATTCAAATCTCCCTAAAACCAAGAGACAACCAAGAGATCCACGGATCCGCCCACATCTGACGTCATCGCACAGCTTGTTTTAGCAGATATTCGCTGATTGGCTTGTCGTTAGACCACCCCCACCTCCGACTCTGATTTGTCAGGTATTTCTTCGATCGTGAAAAGTCATAGGCTGACATTATAATGCCAGACCAAGAGGAGCACACTCAGAGAGTGGGCGGGGTCTATGGTCTGGAACCAGGCAAGTCCTGTGTACATATGCTGCGATATCATCCAGCGTGTGATTGTTACACCTCAGTATTGTGCATGCTTATGAGTGCACGTCATGTGCATGTGATGTGCATGTGTTGTGCATGTGTTGTGCACGTGAGTGTTGTATGTCTATCCAACCCAGCAAGACAGGGTTTCTACAACAACGTGATGTTATCAACCTACAATAAGAGCATGAACGCCCAGACTAGATATTCAGGACGGAGGTTGGGAGAATGTTTTTTTTGGGGGGGTTTACAATTTCCTTTTGTCAAACCTCCACCAGTGTTGTATATGTATCAGTTTTCTTCCTCATACCTTCAATACTCCTTCAATTATCCTTCCACGCGGGTGTAACCTATTTATTGGTGCCAGTTTCCCTGGATTCATTCAAAAACGGATTCATGGACTGCATGGGGTGTGGTCAGACAATGAAACAATTAAAATCAACCGCATGCACAGTGAAAAACTGGGGCAGGAAAATAGAAAAAACAGAAGGCATGTCATCTGTTCAGGAGCTATTTGCTACCAAGGCAAAAGAACTGGACTAGTAAAGCTGGTTGTCGTTAGTTGAGAGACAGTGTTTCAAAGTGTCCACTAATGACAACAACAACTATAATAACACTCCACAATCATAATCCATGTAAACCCTCCATCCACAGCCTGGGTCCTTCTCCAACCTAAAAGTTAGCTCACGTCTGATCAAAGTTAGATGCCTTCACATTAAACTATTGTGACACTGCATTCATAAAAAAATCCTGGCATGCCCTTCATTAATCACTCATCATGTCTATTGTCTTTTTTGTCTCTCAAGTTTCCTTGTTCCAGTGTTCCATTGGCATTTTATTTAACTCCACACACACACACACACACACACACACACACACACACACACACACACACACACACACACACACACACACACACACACACACACACACACACACACACACACACTTATTTAATAGGTAATCAGGTGCAATCAGGTGTAATCAGGTGCAGCAGCAAAATATATATCTGCTTTATTAACAACCACTGCTGGAAATGGACATAATTTAGACTACTGGGGAATGTGGAATATGTATGTTTATATACTTATTTATGATCTAATACTACTCAAGCTGTTTTTCTACAGCTGTTGTCCTGTACCTCCATAAAATAAAATACAAAATGAAAACTGGTGTTATACAACTGGTGGAAAGTAGAAGGAAATTGGCACCGATAATTAAGTGTGAGTTTGAGGAGAACAAATAGTGAAGGTAATATGAGGAAGAAAACCAAACAATGATGTTGGAGGTTGCATGACAAGGAAACAAATACATTTGCCTAAATAAAAGAAAAGAAATTCCCCGCTCTCTCTTTCTTGTTCCAGTGAACATGGCGTTAAATATCTAGTTTTGGCGTTCATGCTCTCATTGTAGGTTGATAAAGTCATGCATGCTGTTGTAGAAACCCTGTCTAGCTGGGTTCAATAGACATGCGACATTCACGTGCACAGCACATGCACATCACATGCACATCACATGCACAACACTTGCAAAACACTTGCACGTCACACGCACAACAAGTGGGTGAAATTCGTGTTCGTGCATAGTTCCCATCGTATCGTTATTTCCATAGAAAAAAAGAAGAGGAAGATGAGGGAGGGAGGGAGGGAGGGGGGGGGCATTAATGACAGTTTAAGAGAGACTTTGTGTTGTCAAAATGAATATTATACATTTATAAGCAAAACAATCAGCATAAGATTTCTTTTTTTTATTCATATTTATGTACATTCATGGCAAAAACAAAAAAAGCAGGATATTTTGTGGAGAACTTTTAGCCTAAAGTCCACAAGGATGTAATCTATGCAAAAATGCATTGAAAAAGTTGTGCCCAGACGTGGAAACGAAACGTCCCTTTTTCATGGTTCGCCAAATGGCCTAAGAAGGAAACTGGCGCCGATAAATAAGTCACAGTCTGAGGGGAACAAAAGATGAAGGTATGAGGAAGAAAACCAACTATGATGGTGGAGGTTGTTGCGTGACAAGGAAACAAATACATTTGCAGAAAATAAAAGAATCCCCTCTCTCTATCTTGTCAACATCAAGTTAAATATCTAGTCTGGGCGTTCATGCTCTCATTGTTTCACACACACACACACACACACACACACACACACACACACACACACACACGCACACGCACACGCACACTCACACACACACACACACACACACACACACACACACACACACACACACACACGTGCACATGTGCATTCATGCCCGCACGACGCACACCCACAGGTGGATGAGTTGGTAAAGGGGTTGTTCTTTTTGGAGATGGGTGAGTATATAAGACAGCTGCATGATGTGTGCAGGATCACTTGTTTTAGGATGGAGGCCAGTGGAGCTTTGCTGCTGTTCCTCTTCTGTCTGTGTGAGGCTGGGCCTGAGGATGGTAACCTTGAGCTGAGCGCCGACCATCATGAGAACCAAGGAACTTCAAATGAAAATGCAGGTAAGGATAATGCAGACGCTTTTTCCCCACCGCCTATAGGTCAGCTCTTTGTAGGAAAGAGACGTTGCTGTCTTCTTAACTATGTTGCTGTGAGTGGAAAAAGCTGCAAGACAGTGGCTCAGTTTCTCATTTTATTGTGAGAACGCTAACGCGTTTCGGCCGTAGCCTTCCTCAGAGCAGATTAAAAGAGGTCACTCTTTTCTTTTAATTTTTCCCCTTAGGTGGTTTTTCATTTGATTTATATACATAGCTGAGCACCCACTGCCTAAACCAAAAAGGCATCCAGAGGAAGCGCACCAGTTTTTCTTTCTTATGTTGCTGCGAGCTCAGAGAATACGGTTTGATAATGTAATTTAGAGTATACTTAATCCATATAATTCACAATGGAAACCACTCAAACAAATCAGAATTAACTTCATTGTCCCACTGTTTTTCTTTTTCCTTTTTTGAGCACGCTCCTTAATTTTGTTATTGTTAGAAGGGCTAGGGTAGAGATAGAGTAAGTCAGAGAAGGAGAAACAAGAAATGACAAAGTCACAGGGGCGGCCTTAGTGATCTGGGGGCCCGTTTCAAGAGCTAATATGTGGCCCCCTATGCACCCCCCCACCCCCGAAAAATAATTTAAAAAAAAAATTATTTAAAAAAAAAAAAAAAAAAAAAAAAAATTATTAAAAAAAAAAATCTAAACTTTTTTTTTTTTTTTTTTTTTTTTAAGAAAATTCGGGGGCCCCCTGAGGTTCGGGGCCCGTTTCAATTGAAACGGGTGAAACATAGGAAAGGCCGCCCCTGCAAAGTCATATATATCAGCTTGCAGTAAGCTAAACCCTTTGAACAGTATTGTCAACTACACTGTTTCAGAGACATAACGAATGTCATTCTTATTAAGCTTAATGTTTATGTAATATATAATATAATATAATAACCGTTCAGTCCGTTTTTATATATATATATATATATATATATATATATTGCACGTCTATATATATATATATGTGTAGGTAGCACTGTGCCGGTTAATTTGCGTCCTCTTTGGGCATACTGTAGATGTTTGACAGTGGAAACTCGTCAAACCTTCTGTGTAGGAGTGACTTTATTTATAGTTATTTATTAAACAGTGTTGATATGATTTGCCTAATCTAACAGCCAATAAAGCAAAGTCAATAGACTTTAGTTCTCCTTTCTAGTTCACTGGTGAATTGTACATGAACATCCCTTCTGTTACTGTAGGGGTTGAAGGTATACATATGATGACAAAATCTCAATAACATTGCTCTGTTTTAGCATTGCCTGAGTTCAGTGTTAATCACTTTAAATGTGGCGTCCCGATTTTCGTCATGTCATTATAGTGAACATTTAAAAAAAATACAAAGCAAATTTATAAAGCAGTGCACAATTGATTTCTGTGAGCCTATTATACCTAGCTACTGTACAATCTTGCAATTATTTGGCAACATATTAGTAGGCTATACATTGTCAGAATGTAACATACAGTACAGTTGGATTTTAAAACTATTTATTTACATAATAAGCATCTACACGTAGCTATTTATACTTGTATGTCAAATATGAAATATGGTCTGAAGAATCAATAGAGCATTCTGGAAAAGTATAGAATTTTGAAATGGAAAATGTGTAGGAACTCTGTTTTACTATAAAGTGACAAACAGCCCGTTTAGTAGAGCATGTTATCAATTATGCTTACGCAGTGATTCACACCATGTATGTACTGGGCCAAGTAGATAAAGGTCATAATTCATGACAGTAAGTAATAAATGTAAATCATCACACACACACACACACACACACACACACACACACACACACACACACACACACACACACACACACACACACACACACACACACACACACACACACACACACACTGTCTTTAGGCTGTGAGCTGTGACTGTCAGTCTTTTAAACTCACCTGTGCAACACTGTTGTGAGCTCGTAGATTGTCTATTCTCGGCACAGATTTAAAGGGATACTTCACTCTCGGGCCGGGGACACATTTAAAAAAAATATTAAAAATAAATGAAAAAAGTTATGGAAAATTCATGGCCCCTCACGACACGCAGTGTCCTACTAATGTGTGAGGGGGCCATGAATTTTCCATAACTTTTTTCATTTATTTTTAATATTTTTTTTAAATGTGTCCCCGGCCCGAGAGTGAAGTATCCCTTTAAGTCTAATTTCCTACCAAAGGAAGGTGTGAGAGACGGACAAACACCAACAACACAAGAGGTAAAATAATTAATTCATATTATTACTATTTACTTAATGTGCATTTAGACACACTTAATGCAGAGTGATTTACAGTAAGCAAGGTAAACACATACATCCAATGCAGAGAGACAGTGTTGTGCCTCAGTAGACTAGGATCAACGCAAGAGGTTAACTAATTAATTCATATTAAAATAATCTGATTGATACTCATATAGCAAACATGATTGATTATTGGTGAAAATGACTAATTGAGTGTGATGCCATTACAGCGGGGGTCTTCAACGTTTTTAAGGCCAAGGACCCCCTATAGCTGAGAGATAGATGAAGCAGGGACCCCCACTATTGTATACAATTATGTTGCAGAATCATCTTTTTCATAGATGTCATACAGTCATAGATAGCCATAGACTTGTTTGACAGCACTATCAGTGTTGGATTCATGTTAATGTGTATGTTCAACCCCTTAAACCGTCGATACTTAGTAAACTTCACCTTTCACTCTGTACTTAGTCTGCTCTTTTTTTCTCTCTACACCAAACCTCTTCGCCAAAAATAGCCGATCTACAATGAAAATAGCCGGTTCTCCTTGTAAGAACTTATTAACTTAAAATTAATCCCATCACACAAATATTTGGTGCCATGTTTTTCATAGTCAGTGTGCCATGTCAACATTAGGTTTAATGATGATGACACCACATTTTGTATAGTCTTGTCCATACACTATACATAACAACCTTTATTTATGTCTTTTTCTTCTTCTTTAGAAATATTTTCTGTCACATCAGGATGTAATGATCATTGACTCTGAACATTAATCCACCTACCTACTGTAGAATTCAGAGTTTGAATGAATGGATAATGTGGTTAAAATGATTGTGATTCTATATTAACTTTAGCTGGGGACCCCCGGGGGGGGGGGGGGGGGGAGACCAATGCCATACACTACAGCATATGGGTACTGTAGGCAACCCTACATTGGCAATGGCCAATATTTAAAAAACGTTTTGTCAGTTAGTCCCTCAGTTAGTCCCATGGCCCTCACGTCTACGTATATACAAAATACATCCTGCACATAATTCTTCAAAACATTTTGAATTTTTTTGTTGGTTTGAACATTTTTGGAAAATATCAAAAATGTTTAGAAATGTTTTAATAATTTTGAATTCTTAAATATTCTTAAAATATTCTCTTCTGGGGTTCCCTGGCACAACACATTTTCAGTTCAGGGTCCGCGGCCAAATACATATAAATGTGGGGGTCCTTGAAATAAATAAGTTTGAGAACCTGTGCTGTAGGGGGATCATTGCTCAATGTCTCCCACAGGCCACACAGTAGCTGGAAAGATGTGTACTTTCTGTACATCTACTTTTTGAGATGTAAACTTTACTTGAACCCCATAATTTTTTCTTCTTTTACCTTAACCAGCCAAGTCAAGAAGAACACATTCTTATTTACAAATGGTGTCCTGGAACTGTTCTCTTTTTTCCCCCCCTTTAGAATGGGCAAGGCAGTAATCATCATTCACCACCCGACTGACCTGTCAGCAAACATTAACCTGCAAAACAGCAAAGTAGTGGAGAAAGGGCCCAACATGATCCAACTGGAAAAGATATGGGGTTCCGCGTATGGCTGTGGTGGGACCATCACATTCAAGAGGGACGTGCAGACAGCCGGAACAAAGAACACGTCCACACACAGTTCTCAAATTGCTCGCAATTTAAATTTGAAAAATGGCGGTGTTTCTAGTAGCTCTTTGGATATCGAAGCAAATGCGAATGAAATGCAAACCAATTTCATTATATCGAGTCGAAGCGAAGTCTCCCAGCTGAGGTGCTTTGTCAACCAGAAGTCAGGTGGAGAGTGCATGTGGATTAAGAATGAACTAAGGCTCAGCATTGAGCCTTAGTTCATGACGTCACCATGACGTCACCCCAGGCACGTGGAAAAACAAGACCCTTTTCTCTCCTCGGTTGCCCGTTACCAGCTTAACCCTGTACATGGGTGAATGATTTTAAACACAATTAAAAATATATAATATGGTCGAATAGACCCTATAAAACCCTACACCTCCCACTTGGGCTATGGATTGCTTCAATCTAATAGGCCATACACATAGGAGTATACGAGTCTCTTATAAAAATAATCAAAAAATACGAATAATAATAAAAGGTTAGGTCCGAATGAACTTCCTTGAAAGTCCGCTGCACGCAATCCGTTCATTATGAACCGTACGGAAAACAGCGTCCGCACGAAGAACAGAAAATAACGTCATGTGACAAAGAGTATAACTAAATGAACACTGCTCCTCCACTGCACTCAGGCAACCTCTGCACGTCCCTGTGGAGGAAGGCAGAGCGTTCCGCCACTGTCAACGCCTCCCACTGTGACGTTGCACGGTCGACCTGGCCCAGGAGACATCACCCAGAGCCCCCCGGGGTCTCCGCACTCCTCAGAGGCAGACACCGTTACATCTGGGGACCCTGGCCCACCAACTCCCCTCCTGACTTTCCCCCCACTCATCACAGAACTGCCATGCTGCGCCCCCGTGGCAACACCCTTTCGCCACACAGAGTCCTCTCTGAGCAGCTCTGGCAGATCCAGTGCCCCCAGCCTGCACTCCATCGCTTTAAGCCTCCCACTGTGAGAAGACCGGGCCGAAGTCGTCTCCGTCGCACCAAGCCTCCCACTGTGAGTAGACCGGCCCCAGGGCAACTGGAGGTAGAGGCCATGTAACTTCCTGATGGCGTCGACTCCCCTCACGATCGCCTCCAGTCCGGGTGGGCATCTGAGGACGGGGCCCAGCACCTCCGGATCTCCCATCAGGATGCCGCTGAGGCCTGCCTCCCTGCACTCACTTGCAGGAGCAGCCACCCCGATCGTCTCCTCCGCAGTCTCCTCTCCTGAGGTCTCCTTCACCACCTTGTGTGCAGGAGCAGCCTCCTCTGCTGCTGTCTCCTTCACGGCCTTCTCTGAGGAACTCTCTTTCACCTCGACCGTCGCCGTCCTCATGGAGCGAGCAAGGTGTGTTGACTGATGGCTTGTGGACCCGACCCTTGCTTCCTCAAAGAGGTCTGGGTGCACCCCACTCACAGTCTTTCCCAGAGGGCCGCCCCACAGCACTAGATCGCCGCACTTCATTAATCGTTGAGGCGCCAACCGACCCTCTCTGGCACTGATGAGCATGTCCACCTTCTTCGGGCGCCCCAACTCCCCCGGCTTGGCTGCCCCTGGAAAGAACTTCTCCAAAGTTCCTGAGTCCACTGCATGGTCAATACGAGCGATCTCCTCTAGCCCATAGCAAATCATCTCGTGACTCTGCAGGGACCCCTCCATCTCCACTTTGAGACACACAGTGTACTTTTTTGTGTCCACACTTGTCTCCATTCCCCCCACACCATGCACGATCAGCGTGACCGGCTCACCCACAAGTCCAAGGTCCTCCGCTGCCTGGTGTGTGAGGTAATTAGTGTCCGAAGCTAGATCGATCAGTGCCCCCATCCAGTCCCCCCTCCTGGTCGTAACATCGACCAGCATCAGGAGGACTGGATGCTCACTGCCCAATAAACCCCTGTCTTCGCACACTGTTGCTGCTGCTGTGTTTGTCACAGCCTTGCAAACACCCTTCAGTTGCTCCGGTGTCAGGCCTAGCTCAGCAAAGATGGCTTTCTGCTGAGCGGTTGGACCCCGAGGCTCTCTTGCTTGCTCTGCGACCCCTCTTGCAGTGTCTCTGTTGGGGTGTGCTTCGAGGCATAGCAGGTAATGGTGATCCGGGAGATTATACCTCCTCTGGCATTCTGCCATGCGACACAGAAAGTTCTTTCTACACTCTCCCTCGTACGAATCCAGACACTTAAAACAGGCCCCCACTTTTCTTGCATGGTCCCTCTTTTCCCGTGCATTAGCCTCTCTAAATGTCTGGCAGCGATACACCTGGCCAGCATGCCCCCTTTGTCCACACAAGTCACACAAATCTTGTTCGGTGCTGCCCGCGGCGTCACTCGCTGTTGCCCTCGTAAATGCCCTATTTTCCTGATTCGGGTCACCCGTCCTGGCGGTGCCCGGTTTTCTCGGCAGCAACTGCTCCCTCCTCATGAGAACAGTTTTCTGGTCCATCAGAAACTGCATCAACTTGTTGAACAGATTCCCCTGGTGGACCCCGTTGGCGGCCTCGCACTGGTAAAGCAGCCACCTGTCCAACATAGCGTCTGGCAGCTTACTCTCCAGTGACGAGACCACAAGTTGATTTCTGATGACGTCCTCACAATTTAAATCTTGCAGGTCCATTAATGCACTTTCAACAGCGTCTATTAATTGTAGCGCCTCCTTCGGCTGGTTATTCCGCACAGAGGGCATGTCTTGCAATTCCATAATTATTTAGTTGGCAATCTGTGATACATTACCATAACGATCGTCCAGTACTCGGAAAACGTCCTCCGCGCTCCGGTAGCGCGCCAGCCTGAGCTCCCGTTTCACCTCGTCTGTAACACTGTCCAACAGGTGAAATAAACGCAACTCACGGGACCCGGTGGGCTCGGCCAGCCTTTGTAGAGTATCCCAATTCTCCTTCCAGCGGTAATACTCTCTCGTCACTCCACTGAACTTTGGCAAATTCAGAGGAGCTAGTGCAAAATGAGGCGCAGCCGCCACCAGTGACTGGTCAGAAGCGCTCGCAACGTGCGGTGACGCAGCAGATGTCCGCCACGTATCACCGCTGTCTGGCGGCCCCCTAAAAGCAGTTTCCCGCCGCCGAGCGTCACCAAAATCCGGTGATAATCCAAACGACCTCCTTGTTGTTTTTGGTGCTTCGTCGCTGCTGCTAGCTGGCACATACTTAACCCCTGTGTCATTAATACTCTTACTCGGTTCGGGTGCTAATCCAACTGCATCCAAGGAACTCAAAGTCTTAGTCTTCCTGTCTTTATAATCCATACAGGCGTTACGCATGCCAACAACTTCGAGATCGGGGGCGAAAGGGGAAAAGTTATTCATAAAGTCCACCAAATCTCCATATTTGCTGTCCAACTCGTCCCGCATCAATCTCTGGGCTCCGCGGGTGAAGTTCCCCGCCCCCCCCTATGTCTTGATCAAATTGTTCAACGGCCTGTTTAAGTCGATCCCACCGAAAGTCAAACTGGTCCGACAGGTGTACTTTCCATACAGTCTCCCTCAGCTGTTTGGCTGCCGCGTCCACCTTGTCGCCACTCTCTTTTAACTTCCTTTGCACCGCCACTACCTCCCCCGTAGTGTCCGTTGTCACATCAGGGTCCTCCAATCCTTCCACATAATCACTACTAGCGTCCATTAAACAGTCAAACTCTTCCTTAAGTGCCGTTACATTAGTGGTCATGTCGAGCTCGGTCATTTTATCCAAGCTAAGGCTAATCTTTGTTAGCCGTCTGGACAATGTAGCTTGTGCCACAGAGCGACTCTTTTTTAGTCCCACTAATGCAACGTCCGCCATAATAGCGATGGGATAGTTGAAAGTTACAGGTAAACAAGGGAAAATAGTATATTGGTGTTGGAGGAATTCAAGAGGTAAGCTACTAATGTCTTATGGCGCCCCCTGCTGGTGGTATTAGGTCGGTGCCTCCTTACCGTCCCTAAACTCCTTCCGGGTCAGCGGCAAGTCGATTCTGCGTCACGTGATCTGGTGTTTCACTAGTTAGCATTAGCACATTAGCAGTGTCTCTTCAAGCGCTAGGTAGCATGCACAGTTTTAGAGTCAATTTCCCTTCAAATACACTCGGCTCATCGTCCGACAAAAGCACACAGTCAATGCAAAAAATCACACATTGCAAAAAGTACACATTTCTTTGGATGATGATTTTGCTTTGGTGATTGTTGTCGGCCAGCCGAGCGCCCGTCCTCCTCTCGAACTTGGGTCGCGTCGCCGTGTCGTCAGCTCTCGTGGTGAAGCAGCTCCCTCGACGTTGCTTGTCCGACTCTCGGCACCGAACTCCCTCGCGTCTCAGTGGGGGTTGGTTTGTGTCGAGCTGGATGGGTCCGCCTTGCTTCCTCGGACAGGGATGATTGCGTTCCGCCTTTCTTTCGACGTCTCGCTAATGTAGGCTAGCCACTCCACACGCGAATGGCTACCTCCGTTATTTTGACCAACACCAAATCTCCGCACTTTCCTCGTTGCACGGGCTGGCTGTGTTAAATAACTGTACCGATATCTAGAGCTCAATCTTATAACTCCAAATCTACCCTTCGGTCCAGGGACGATGCACATAGATAGATAGGTGTAAATCACTCGACTACAACAACATCAACAATAACACCGATACTGCCTTTTTGGTAATTTATTAACACACACACATTCACACATAAACACACATGGTTCTAAACTAAACTACCACTTGGTACAGTATTTGCTACCCCTGCCAGCCCCAGAGAAACTACGCATACTAGTTCTCCTTAAAATAGGTGCTAACGGTAACACTTGTAGATGTGCTGTAGTAGCAGAAGTTGTAGTAGGTTATTTAACTGTAAACAGAAAACACACGAATGGAAAAATACTATTAATACTACGAAAACAAACATAAATATGTAAACAACATGTATGATTACAATAAAACAGTTTAGCACACAAAATGACCCTTTTCCATGCACAATTGCTTACCAGCTCGCATTCTACGTGCTATCGCTCTCACATGCTGCGATGGAATGTTGTTTCAGCTGTAAACAACTTTACTGCGCATGTGCAAGACCACTCGTGGAACTCTTCTGCAATAACACACTAGTTTCATATAAATACGGATGTTTGTCGCATCACAAAATTAAGTCATTCTTCCCATAAAATCGTCCCCCCAAATGTACACATTTCCCCAGGATTCTAAACCACAAAGAACATATGCAAATGGAGTAAACTCGGTAAATAAACTAATTAAAAATACACAACCAATGGAACTTTCCATGACGTCACCCCAGGCACGTGGAAAAACAAGACCCTTTTCTCTCCTCGGTCGCCCGTTACCAGCTTAACCCTGTACATGGGTGAATGATTTTAAACACATAAAATATATAATATGGTCGAATAGACCCTATAAAACCCTACACACACACACACACACACACACACACCAGTGACATACCCTGGCTGTCACCTGTCTCTCTACCACATCATACAGTACGTGCACACGTACTGCAGGGGCAGCTATGATGCACGTCGGCTTGCTTTTCCTGCTCTTGGTCACAGGTAAGGTTTGTGTGTGACGCGTGTCAGTGGCGTACGCACCATAGAGGCAAGGCAGGCGGCCGCCTGCCCAAAGACATCGCCTGATTGTCGAGGTCGGAGCGCTATAATATCAACGTTCGGCCAATCAAAGAAAAGCACACGCACTGGGAGGAAGGGATCGACTCCTGCCCGAGCCAACTTTGTTCAATGTGGCTCTGCTTGCTTGTAGCATATATACTGTACATATAATGTAACATACTCTTGTATTCATTGCGTCTGTCATTCTAGACTTACAATTGATGAGATGATTAAAGCATTAATAATTACCACGAGCCACCGAGGGCACGTTGAGCCACGAGTTCAACGATGCTTGTAGGCAGCCGATAATATAACATTAACATTAACCTGATCAAAGCAGAACGTGAGCTTTTACTGGCTGACTTAATGTTCCTGCATGGTTTCTTTCCGACATACAGCTAAACATTGTCCAATTTTCTATTAAGTGTATAGCCTACATTATATTTTGGCTATGTGATAAGAAGAAGAAGTGTAATAAAATTGTAGAGTGTGATTGTGAACGCTTTCCCTAACTCTACCCAAACTCTGTTAGTTATGTAACAAATAGGCAAACTCATCATTGAGCAATAAAAGAATATTCATAGCCTATACTCTGCATAATGTCAGTAGCAGCATGATGTGCTTATTATAGTAGCCAATACATTTGTATTTCTCATTCGGAAAACATTAAAATTGACGTTGAGATTAAAGCATTAATCATTCGACATTTGGCTCTGTACTTGTTTTTTTGCCACCAAACTTCTTAACCAAACATAGCATATCTACAAGCTGTTGCAGCATGACGCATTGTCAGCTTGTAGATCGGCTATTTTCGGTGAATGTAGGTTACCCCGCAAAATAGGGATGCTGGTATAGCGTAAAAAAAAGAAGAAAAAAGGAGAGAGAAAATGTTATATCTCGGACCCCCTGTAGTAACTACGAGGACCCCCTAGATAGATAGATAGATAGATATATACTTTATTAATCCCGAAGGAAATTTGCTTTGCTCAACGGCTCCAGTGCAATACATTCATACAGAGGTCAATAAAAAGAAGCATGGTAAACATTTTAAAAAACATTACACCAATGGGAATGAATGAATGATATACAATGTTCTTATCCATAGGATATATAAAGAGCCAAGGAAACAAAAAGTCCCCTTATAGGAAAAGAAAAAGCTCACAAAAGACACTCAAACAAGAAAACACTCAGAGCAGATGAAACGGCAGCCTGCTCACAGGCGCTCGACACGCATCCTATGTGTCACCATGACTGCAGATCTGTCTAAGTGACTCTATAGGTAGCCTACATTATATTTGGCTTATATAATATAATGTTGACACTATGACGAGCTCTTGTTTCCCCTAACTCCCTAAACTCGTTTAGTTATGTAGGTAATAATAAATAGCCGACATTTTGCAATCGTGTCATTGTTATCCAAGTTATTGCTTATTGCTAGTAATCAGTGGTGGGAAAAGTACTGAAACTTTTTACTTAAGTAAAAGTATCAATACCGCAATACAGTTACAAGTAAATGAAGACCGCATGGCTACTTAAAATTCACGAGGATATGCAAATGAGCCATGCGGTCTTACTCTGTCTGCATGCTAGCCATGTCTTTGCTTAGCCTGGTAAATCCTCCGGAAATGTCATTTCGCAAGCTCTGTTACCGTCATGGATGAACTTCAACCGGGGTGCTCCTTCCATTCCGACATCTCACCACTCCGACTAGTGGCTTCCGCGTGCGGTTAGGGTTAGGGTTAGGGTTAGGTATAGGGTTCGTCAACGTCGGAAATGCGACATGTCGGAAAGGAGAAATGCACCCACTTCAACCAGGTGTTTGCACTTTTCCCTTACTGCTTCATTCATCTACATAAACGTTCATATTTCAATATAAAGGGCTGGCCATGGATGTTAGAATTATGTTCGGGCCCTCAGAATTACCCGTATCTTCCGTATTGTTCAATAAAAAGCATTTTAATCCGATTGGTGGCCATTTTCTCATAGAGTTATAACGTATCGGAGTGCAATTCACCTTCCAACCGATAAGGTCGCGATGTTGAAAGCTTATGGAGAAAAATGGCCACCAATCGGATTCAAATGCTTTTTATTGAACAATACGGAATATACGGGTACTTTTGAGGAAACGTACATAATTGCAACATCCATGGCCTTGGTGAGCACTTTATATTTGAAATCTGAACGGGTAAAAAAATGGAGAAAGTGCAAACACCAGGTTGAAGTAAATCCATGACGGTCACCCACTGACTCACTGTTGAGGTTTAATAGGGATAAATGTTTTATATATTTTATTAATGCAACATCTATTTTGTTTAAGACTTACAGTAGGCTGCCTTGCCCCACTGGAATAGTGACTGATATGAATTAATAATATACTGGACCATACATAAAATGAAGAATACCTTGTGATGTCAGTGACATTTTATTACAAATGAAAATAAAAATAAGAAACAGTGCAGTAACAATACGTTTTCGTATAGCAGCAATTTTGCATGTACAAAATATATTGGCTGTCTGTGGATTCGGGGAGGCACTGTAGCCTACCACAAACAGCAGATCGGTCATGGATGAACTTCAACCTGGTGTTTGCACTTTCTCCCTTTTTGCTCCATACATCTATATACACGTTCAGATTTCAAAAATAAAGTGCTTAGTTCATGGCCACACATGTTACAATTATTGCGAACGCAGCGGAAGGAGGCGCGCCGAAGGCGCGCCTCCGCGCAAGTGGAGCTTACTATGAAACCGTGCTCGGGTTGTGTCTCTGTATCTCTGTGTGCACTGCCTGTGTGCAGCTCCTCTGAGATAAGTAAATGTCCAATTTAGACGTACCATACATCAAATGAAAGGTCTTTGAAAACTGAACACACCTGTCAAGGTTGCGTTTAAGCCCGCCCCTTCCCCCGGAAGCCACGCCCCGGAGAAGGCTCCTAAAAACTCCCCATTGAAACCCCATGTTAAATGAAAAGTGCCCGAATCGCTCCGAAACTTTTTCTACCCCCCCTAAGTGGGGGTCTACGAACAAATACTTCGGGCTCGGATTTTGCCTCCGCCCCCCGGAAGTGGGTGAAACAGGCACTTCAAACACTTTGTTGAATTGTTCAAAAACATTCAAAGTTTTTTTTTTGTGAATTTGTATTTTTCTAAGATGCTCCTTGTAACGCAGATTTCTTTTGTATTTTATTTTATTTATTTTTTTGGTTACTTTTTTTAAAATATTTGTTTTCAGTATTATAATTTTTTTTGTGCGTTCGCTTACCGCGTTCGCGCGTCTTACTTGTGTACGGGCCCTCAATAAGTACCCGTATTTTCCGTATTAGTCAATAAAAAGCCACCGATCGGATTAAAATATCCGATCGGTGGCCATTTTCTCATAGAGTTATAATGTACCAGAGTGCAATACACCTCCCAGCCGATAGGGTCACGTAGTTGAAAGCATATGAAGAAAATAAGGGGAAAATGGCCACCAATCGGATTAAAATGCTTTTTATTTAACAATTCAGAATATTCGGGTACTTCTGAGGAAACGTACATAATTGTAAAATCCGTAGCCATGGGGTAAGCACTTTATATTTGGAATATGAAAGTTCATGTAGATGTACGGACCAAAAAGGGAGAAAGTTTAAATACCAAGTTGAGCTCATCCATGACGGTCGGTCACGATATGACAGTCATGTTTCAGGGCTATAAACTCATACATGATCGGTTTTGCTGTTCTCAAATACATTACCCACAATAAATAAAATACTGGAGCACAGCCTGGGTACTTTGAAGGCATTAAGCTAATCAAAATAGAAAAGATTGTAACTTCCTCTTGCAATGAACAGCCAACTAATTTCCAAATGGACTGCATGTTAGGTAAAAAAAAACACAATTACTAGATCATGATGTACCATGGAATGACAAAAGAACAAGCTGACAAAGTGTAAAAATCAATCAAATCAATCTTTATTTGTATTTAATCCTTTCTGTGCTGTTTCATCATGCTCCTCCTTCTTCCTCAACTAGGAATGGAGTCTGGGAGTTGGGGGAAAGATTTAACTGGTCAGTGAAACAATAAATCCAGGACCGAGATTTGCCGCTGCTGACGGGGGCGGGTCCGGAAGTTGGGGGAAAGATTTAACTGGTCAGTGAAACAGTAAATCCAGCAGAGAATTAAGGACCACAAGCAGTGAGTGCAGGACCGTGATTGGCTGCCCAGAAGAGACAAAGAAGTTACTGCAGCTCTTGTTCCGAAGGTCCCTGGTTCAAACCCCACCCCCACTCACACACACAGGTTATATTTAAATTGCATTGTACAAAACATGACCCTGTTAATTCAGACATGTGCAAATTTTAAAAAATAACATGAAATGCTTTTTTGAGAGTAGTTTTTTATGTATGACATACTTTCTTGTGAAAATAGCCGATCTACAATCTCACAACTTTTCAGATAGCAACGCGTTGTGAGCTTGTAGATCGACTATTTTCAATAGTTTCCATTCCGAGGAGACAAAAAGAAAACTTTATTGGTAAATGTTTTGTGAACCAGTGATCTAGAGTAGTTAGCGAAACAGAGGCTTGGTTCATAACAGACAGAAAAAACTATAGATATCAACAGACACCATCAGGGAGGCCATATCTCTAGCTCAATGAGAAGAGAGGCAGCCTGTGAATCCATAGGTCACTGGTTCGATCTCTGTCCCCAACAATGTGTTGAGGTGATTCTCTCTCTCTCTCTCTCTTTCTGCCTCTTCCTGCCTCTGCCTTATCCCTCGAACCCGCTTATTGCTGCTTGCAGCTATATTCTTATTTTTTTTTTCATTTGTAAATGTATTTTGATACCTTCGCTATGATTAACTTTAATGTGTGTATTTGTGACCATGTGTGATTATGTGTTTAAGCCTATGTAACTGTGGCCAACTGCTTTGCAATTGTGTTCCTTATTAGAACTGTGCCCACAATAAATAATAATTCATAAATGCATAGTAAGCACATGGAAACCTACTGTGCAACTAGAAGGCAAAAAGACAGTTATTATGAAATAATGTTGTAGCCTACCAGGAAAGAATGAAGAATTGATTCTTAGACATTTCATTACAGTACACCTAACCATCTCAAAGTAGACTATGTACTCTCTGAGAAAAAACGTATTGGCATTTTTAATGAAATATGCATTGATTTATTTCACAGTCCAATTATATGTTTCAAAAGTAGTTTTTTTCATATGACTATGATATATATTTGTACTTCGTGTGCGTGTGCGTGTGTGTGCGTGTGTGTGTGTGTGTGTGTGTGTAATATGTAAGTATGGTCTTTAATTAAGCATGTCACTTTATAATGAAATAATGATTGATCTGTCTTGAGAAAGGTCCTTTGAGACTTCAACTATTGTTAATAAATCAGTGCAGGTGTGATGTGCAGGAACTGACTTCAGCATACAGCACACAGCAGCATAGTTATGCATCATTCACAGTAGTGTAAAGTAAATAAGTACATTTACTCAAGTACTGTACTTAAGTACACTTTTGAGAAGTGTTTCCAATTTTTGAAAATAGCCGATCTGCAAGCTTCTTGATGATACTACAGCGTCACACAAAAGCAACAAAAGTAGCAGATCCGCAAGTTCAAAACGCGGCGTAACGCGGCGTGAAGCGGCGCGTTTCGAGCTGGTAGATCTGCTACTTTTGCATTTTTAAATTTGAATCATGAAAAGTAACATGATTTGGACATAATGAGGTTTCCAACCAACAGAGACGATATGTAAAAGTGCAATCAAAACTAGTGAACATATAGATACATCCTATAACAATAAAATGCATAATCAAAGTTGTGTGGTATGTGCAATAATATTAGTAGGCTACATGAAATTATCTGTGTAAAGCTGACATTTATTCTTTTCTAAATGCAGATTCTGCACAGACATTCATCAGTGGGTCTGAATGTCATATTTACATTCATGAACCTAAATGAGAAAGTCACACAATTTCACACAGAACAAGAGTAATATTTGTAACAAGCCTATAAGGATGATCAAATTGACCCACAACGCTATAACATGGTTAAAACAAAAGCTACCATTTAATGCATTATTTTATGTTTTAATATTTTTTTTCTAATGCTACTATGCGCAAATGTAATGAATAAAAAATGGGATATGTTCATGTCTTTGCCTTTCTACAAAAGTTTAAAATAATAAATAATACATTGTTTTAGTAATATCTCATGTGATGAATCAGAGTACAACTCATATTTGTCTTTGCATGCATACCTTTATTCATAGGAATATGAGTGAAACAATAATTTTTCCACCAGCTTTGAAACAAAAAAAAACATAATTTTCTATTGTTACAAATACCCATAAGAAACCTGACAGATGACCACTGTAATATGTGATACACCTCAGATATACTGTGTGAATTACTGTATGATTAAACATAGAGATTCCCAAAGATCAAAACTAATTAAAACCATGGAAAATAGTAAATATTGCTGCTGTGATTTTCAGATATTATGTCTGATCTTCATCGCTACAGCCTTCAGGGAGTCATCATCACTCTTTCAAAGTGTATCAGTAGTGGAGTAAATCAGCGGAGTAGAAGTATAAAGCAGAAATACTCAAGTAAACTTAAAGGTAGGGTAAGTGATATTTTTTTGGTCAAAACAAAAAGTGTTTTTTTAAAAGGTTAAAGCTCTAATAGTCTGATAGTACTCATTGCTATAGAGTAGGGTTCTTCAACAGGGGGTCTGGGACCCCTAGGGGGTATTCAGAGATACTGCAGGGGGCCGACACATCTTTGTGTGATAGGGACAAAGATGTATTTATTTATTTTACATTAAACACTTGAACCCTCACATCCCTATTATGGGGGGAACATTAGAACATTAGCCGGAAAATCGGCTATTTTCGTCAAAGAGGTTTGGTGTACAGGGAAAAAAAGAGCAGCCCAAGTACAGAGACAAAGGTCAAGTTTACAAAGTATTGAGGGTGTAAGTCGTTAGATGTTTGAAAACACACATTTAACATGAATCCAATATGTAGCGGAGGTCCCTGCTTCATCTCTCTCTCAGCTAAGGGGTCCTTGATCTGAAAATGTTGAAGACCCCTGCTAAAGAGTATTTGTTCAGTAAAAGGGGTCCCCCATCTCTCCAGCTCTTTAATAAACAGAAAATAAATGTTCAGGTATAGGTGACAACATTTCAGACAATCAGATTAGAGCACACATTTATCAGCTTCATTTTTTGTGTTCGAGGTCCAATTGTGTGTGCTCATTTCTTTGTGTCATCACTTCCAATCTCACTTGTTTAATCTGTATCCTGACTGAGTTCTCTATCCTGATTGGATACAATTGGCATCCCGACCTGAAAATGCATTTTCTGTTTAATAAAGAGCTGGAGAAACATGAAGACTCCTGTTACTGAGCAAACACTCTATAGCAATGAGTACTATCAGAATATAGAGCTATATTTAAACGAAGAACCATTTTAACCAAAGAAAACCACTAACCCGGACCTTTAAGTACAGTACTTGAGTAAATGTAGCCTATTTTCTTACTTTCCACCACACAAGTGTTACAAAGAGTAGATCAGAAAACCACTAAACATGTTGTGGTTGTTGCCATCAAAGAGCCTGTACAGACCACCAGGTAAACGCATGTAAACTATGTCCCCCTTCTCCAGCCGTAGAATGATTGAATTGGTTATGTATTCCCATCCGGCATGATTATTGTATCCATAGTTATTAATGACTAACTGACTGTTTTTGTACATTAAGACAAACACATAGTCGCCTGAAAACTTGTGAGATGCAGTAAATGTGAAGTAGTAGATTCCTGTGACTGGTGCACTGAAGACACCTATGAGAGAAAATGCACGCAAGCGCACGCACGCACGCACGCACGCACACACGCACACGCACACGCACACACCCACACACACACACCCACACAGTGATCAATAAACTATTATCCATAATCTATATTGGATACTGGCATTCCAGTATTGTTATTACAGAAGTAGCCTATTACATAATATCCTGTAATGCTTTATTAGCCTATTATTTCGTCCTGTGATGTTAAACTTTTAAACTTTTTTCTTCTCATTTATACATGAGAGCAATACTTTATTCATGTTTGCGCGAGGGACTCGTTTGCTATAATACACTGGTCTATGTGACTACTGTACAAGCTGTGAGCTTGTACATCTGCTATTTTTTAGAACCACTGTTCTAAACCCCTGTTCTAAATCCTAAGAGTTTTCTGAAAAACTTATGTTGCTATATAGCTAAACTCTAAAATGACACAGATGCTTTCCCGGTTCTAATGGGTTAAATGGGGCATGACTAATCACCACCTACCTGTATCTGGATTGTATGCACTGCCGATGTTAGTGTGGACTCTCTTGTAGACCAGATTGGTCTGAAGAGCAAATGGTCCAACTTGTCCATCACCCAAACCAGCAGAGAATGCCACTTGGTCATTGCCTGTCAACACAGGAACAAATTGTATTTTTATCTATGTCTATTGTATGTAACACTGGTTCTGGTAACGTGACTTTACATTTTCTGATGACTTCTGCTTTTTAGAAAAAAACTACATTGCTGACTACATGTTTACAATATACAGTACATGATCAATATAGATTCAAAGGTGATGGGGACAGTTAGGAGGAGGCCCGGCATTGTCTGGGGGTATGGGGGGTGCTTTCACATAGGAAGGGGCCTTTGAAGTGGCCAGACATATGCCTGATTTATGATTTTTCATAATGACAGTGTCCTGCGTCTAATGTAGTGATAAAATATTGAAGTGATCCGATATCTGCTGCTACAGTATAATAGACTCTACTGTAATTATTTCTGTCCTATAATGGGTGTTACGGTGTTTGTGGGATAGATATAGAAACCTAGATACCTCATTGGCCTCTGCAGTTCATTGGATACAGGTCGTATCTCGGGCGCCATTTTGGAGAAGGCAAGCTTCCTGACTACTGGCCAATCACAGCGCGTCTTTTTCCGGAACTTGTCAGAATCTAGTTGTATAAAAATATACCGTTATATTTGTATACAACTAGATTCTGACAAGTCCCGGAAAAGACGAGCTGTGGTTGGCCAGTAGTCAGGAAGCTTGCCTTCTCCAAAATGGCGCCCGAGATACAGACGCCTCAGAGCCGGAGGAGGCGTCTACCTTTATATGTCTATGGCTTGTGGTCAGGGACGTGCAGAAGGATTTGGAGAGGCAGGGGCTGGAATTTCAAAAGGGCACCTATTGGACTTTACGAACAATTACCATACCTTTAGGCCCAAAAACCCGAGACAGTATCATAACGTGCTTAATGTCCTCAAAGTCACGCACTCAACAAGCTTTGAACTGAGCAGATTGGACCTTCCGTTCCAGAGATAATGGCCAAAACAACTTGAAAACGGCCACTTTTGCCGGTTTTCGATCGTGATTTTCGATTGAGTTTTGGTCATTGTCGCCCGTTTTTCTTTAATAACACAGGCTAGGAAGGTCGTACGGCGACAAACTAGATACCTGAGGAAAGTTCACTTTGAGCTGCATCCAACACATCCACTGCCATTTCCGTCAGCTTTACCGATAGGCCGCAAGGGGCAGTTGAAATTTCTTTTTGGGTTTGAAAAAAATAAATAAAAAATCAGTCTGGAGAGGGCACTTTTTTACCGACGGGTAAAAGGGCAGGGGCTGAAGCCCCCTTTCATGTCTATGTGTGCACGTGCATGCTTGTGGTCTTACCGGCGGAAGCTGCTCTGCGAAGACGGGGGAGGACTTTCGACTCATGGCAAAGTGGTCCACATGACTGATTGACACTTCCTGTCCAGGACAGATACAGTAATGACACGGATTAGGGAGAGACAAGTATGGTTGTGAGAAGGTGCAACCTGAACAGAGAAATCTCAACATGTAATTTGAATATTTAAAGAGGTGGTGCCATGGTTTTGCACTTTTTCTGTCTTTCATGTGTCTATGAGGTTGATAGAACTTCATTAAGCCCCCTGGTGGTGTTTTTATGGTGTTTTATGTCTTCTCTGACTATTTTGAGTTTCTTCCTGGAGGCTGAAACCTTGAGGGTCGAACGTGCCAATAGAAAAACAGCGCTTTAATGACGCAGTAGAAATATACCCTCCCCCTCATTATCATAACACAACAGGTGTGGGCATGAGGAGGAGGAGGGACTAGGACAGGAGGCGGAGGGACTGGTTCAGGTGGGAGGTGCTAAGGTGAGAACCAGGTATACTTAATGAACTGGAGGCGTGTCCACATAAAAACATCATTTTAACACTTTCTGTACACTTTTTTGAAAAGAATCTTCCTCCTAGTATAGGCCTAACCATAATACCTGATGATCATGTTTTAGGGGGAGGAAAAATCACTGAAAATCACGGCAACCCGTCTTTAACTAAGGATACAAAATTCAACCATGAGTGAAAATGTTTGCTAAATGTGAAGGCATACTGTAATACCTGAATTCTGTCTCTTCAATTCCTCCACTTCCACTTCTAGGTTGGACAGATGAGCTGAAACCATCACAGCATTACCATTAAAGGTAGGTTAAGTGATTCTCTTTGGTAAAAATAAGTGTTAAATAGCTTTATATTCTCATAGTACTCATTGCTAGTATAGAGTGTTTGTATGTAGAGCTATAGCCTTATAACAAAAACCTTTTGTTTAAACCAAAAGAGATCACTTACCCTACCTTAAGTCAATCATACATACTCATGCATTTAGATTTTAAAAGGATGAAAATGAATTTGAGTGGTTGATTTAATTCGACCCCAATAATGATGCATTTTAAAGCTTTCACATGTGAATTATATACAGTAGATCAAGTATAAATTGTGTCATCAAAACATCTGTTCTCTGACTTTTCTGTACATACCTGCATTCTGCCTTTCAGCCTCAGTCAACCTCATTTCCAAGGTTGTCAGTTTAGCAAGGAGGGCTGAAAACAGCACAGCATTAGCGGTCAGGCTATTATAAATACTTTTGGGGCGGTGAAACCGCCCCTATAAGTGAGGTTTGGAAATTTGTACAATTATCCTGCGCTGTGATTGGCCAAACATTTACCCCGCCAACCCTGCACCGTGATTGGCCAATCACAATCTATTCAGGACTGTGATTGGCCAGTGTCACATGACACATGTGCATAGCCCTATATAAGAAACCATAACTTTAAAAAAAACATAAATTTGTTTTTTTTAAAGTTATGGTTTCGTCCATCATAAAGAGTGTTTCAATAAATGTATTTATCTTTTGTACATGATTGGTTGACTCCATTCAGTATTGTGATTAGCTAGCAAGACACCGCCCACTTCACACAGGGTGTGATTTTTTATTATTAGTAGTTATTTCCTGTGTTTTTATCAGGTCGCAGGCCTGATCAACAGATAGACGTGCAACTAGTCGTCACTTTCTCGTCACATGCACGGCACGATGCACAGCACGATGCGATACTGTGTTCGGCCACTGTATATATCTCTATGGTAAATCTTTCAATGTTGCCATGTTTTGTGAGAGAATTAAGCAACTAGGTCTTGGAAAACAATCCCAAAAGAAGCAACTATAGGCCACATGAGCACTTTTTACCGTCGGCTATTTGAAAATAGCAGATCTACAAGCTCACAACGCGTCGTGATGCCACGCGTTGTGAGCTTGTAGATCTGCTACTTTCAAAAAAAATACTTTTGCAAAAAAATAAAACAACACAAATTCTCCCTGACACAAAATATTTTCATGGAAATATTTGAGGACCACTGTTTTGAATAATAATTTAAAAAAATTGGAAACAAGCCTAAATAAGTACACTGTAGAAACAAGCCCAAAAAAACGCAACCCGCAACTACGAATATTTACAAGCAACTTAACAGAAAAACAAGCCCAAAGTCGCTTATAATAAGTGGACATAGCAACCCTGATAGAAGCGTCAGGGCGTCAGGGATGAACTATAGCAGCAATAGATACAGTCTATAGTACTCTGAGTGAATAATATCTAGAGTAGACTAGGCTATATAGTTTGTTGTGTGTATATATATATATATATATATATATATATATATATATAGAGAGAGAGAGAGACGTGCAATATATATATGCAATAAATATATATATATATATATATATATATATATATATATATATATATATATATATATATATATATATAGACGTGCAATATATATATATATATATATATATATATATATATATATATATATAGACGTGCAATATATATATATATATATATATATATATAAAACGGACTGAACGGTTATTATATTATATTATATATTACATAAACATTAAGCTTAATAAGAATGACATTCGTTATGTCTCTGAAACAGTGTAGTTGACAATACTGTTCAAAGGGTTTAGCTTACTGCAAGCTGATATGACTTTGTCATTTCTTGTTTCTCCTTCTCTTACTCTATCTCTACCCTAGCCCTTCTAACAATAACAAAATTAAGGAGCGTGCTCAAAAAAGGAAAAAGAAAAACAGTGGGACAATGAAGTTAATTCTGATTATGTTTGAGTGGTTTCCATTGTGAATTATATGGATTATGTATACTCTAAATTACATTATCAAACAGTATTCTCTGAGCTCGCAGCAACATAAGAAAGAAAAACTGGTGCGCTTCCTCTGGATGCCTTTTTAGTTTAGGCAGTGGGTGCTCAGCTATGTATATAAATCAAATGAAAAACCACCTAAGTGGAAAAATGTAAAGAAAAGAGTGACCTCTTTTAATCTGCTCTGAGGAAGGCTACGGCCGAAACGCGTTAGCGTTCTCACAATAAAATGAGAAACTGAGCCACTGTCTTGCAGCTTTTTCCACTCACAGCAACATAGTTAAGAAGACAGCAACGTCTCTTTCCTACCCAGAGCTGACCTATAGGCGGTGGGGAAAAAGCGTCTGCATTATCCTTACCTGCATTTTCATTTGGTTTTCCTTGGTTCTCATGATGGTCGGCGCTCAGCTCAAGGTTACCATCCTCAGGCCCAGCCTCACACAGACAGAAGAGGAACAGCAGCAAAGCTCCACTGGCCTCCATCCTGAAACAAGTGATCCTGCACACATCATGCAGCTGTCTTATATACTCACCCATCTCCAAAAAGAACAACCCCTTTACCAACTCATCCACCTGTGGGTGTGCGTCGTGCGGGCATGAATGTACATTTGCACGTGTGTGTGTGTGTGTGTGTGTGCGTGTGTGCGTGTGTGTGTGTGTGTGTGTGTGTGAAACAATGAGAGCATGAACGCCCAGACTAGATATTTAACTTGATGTTGACAAGATAGAGAGAGGGGATTCTTTTATTTTCTGCAAATGTATTTGTTTCCTTCTCACGCAACAACCTCCACCATCATAGTTGGTTTTCTTCCTCATACCTTCATCTTTTGTTCCCCTCAGACTGTGACTTATTTATCGGCGCCAGTTTCCTTCTTAGGTCATTTGGCGAACCATGAAAAAGGGACGTTTCGTTTCCACGTCTGGGCACTACTTTTTCAATGCATTTTTGCATCGATTACATCCTTGTGGACTTTAATAGGCTAAAAGTTCTCCACAAAATATCCTGCTTTTTTGTTTTTGCCATGAGCCATGAATGTACATAAATGTGAATAAAAAAAAGAAATCTTATGCTGATTGTTTTGCTTATAAATGTATAATATTCATTTTGACAACACAAAGTCTCTCTTAAACTGTCATTAATGCCCCCCCCCTCCCTCCCCCCCCTCATCTTCCTCTTCTTTTTTTCTATGGAAATAACGATACGATGGGAACTATGCACGAAAACGAATTTCACCCACTTGTTGTGCATGTGACGTGCAAGTGTTTTGCAAGTGTTGTGCATGTGATGTGCATGTGATGTGCATGTGCTGTGCACGTGAATGTCGCATATCTATTGAACCCAGCTAGACAGGGTTTCTACAACAGCATGCATGACTTTATCAACCTACAATGAGAGCATGAACGCCAAAACTAGATATTTAACGCCATGTTCAGGGACGTGCTGGCCACTGGGAAATTATTATTATTATTTTTTTTTATAAAACATTTTTTTTGCTCCCGTTGTAGGATTATTAAGGTAATTTCCGGGTCGCGCGGCCCAATTATTAGTTACATTACTGTTGGGCTGGGACGTTTATCAGCAGTGGCGCAATTTACATAGGGTTGCTGGGTTAAAACGCAGCAACCCCCCCCCCCCCCCCCCACAAAACGGTGGGCCGGTTCGGAAAATCCCAGAGCTGAATTTTGGTCCCAGCACGCCCCTGGCCATGTTCACTGGAACAAGAAAGAGAGAGCGGGGAATTTATTTTATTTTATTTAGGCAAATGTATTTGTTTCCTTGTCATGCAACCTCCAACATCATTGTTTGGTTTTCTTCCTCATATTACCTTCACTATTTGTTCCCCTCAAACTCACACTTAATTATCGGTGCCAATTTCCTTCTACTTTCCACCAGTTGTATAACACCAGTTTTCATTTTGTATTTTATTTTATGGAGGTACAGGACAACAGCTGTAGAAAAACAGCTTGAGTAGTATTAGATCATAAATAAGTATATAAACATACATATTACACATCCCCCAGTAGTCTAAATTATGTCCATTTCCAGCAGTGGTTGTTAATAAAGCAGATATATATTTTGCTGCTGCACCTGATTACACCTGATTGCACCTGATTACCTATTAAATAAGTGTGTGTGTGTGTGTGTGTGTGTGTGTGTGTGTGTGTGTGTGTGTGTGTGTGTGTGTGTGTGTGTGTGTGTGTGTGTGTGTGTGTGTGTGTGTGTGTGTGTGTGTGTGTGTGTGTGTGTGTGTGTGTGTGTGTGTAGATTTTAAAGTTAAAGAGTTAAATAAAATGCCAATGGAACACTGGAACAAGGAAACTTGAGAGACAAAAAAGACAATAGACATGATGAGTGATTAATGAAGGTCATGCCAGGATTTTTTTATGAATGCAGTGTCACAATAGTTTAATGTGAAGGCATCTAACTTTGATCAGACGTGAGCTAACTTTTAGGTTGGAGAAGGACCCAGGCTGTGGATGGAGGGTTTACATGGATTATGATTGTGGAGTGTTATTATAGTTGTTGTTGTCATTAGTGGACACTTTGAAACACTGTCTCTCAACTAACGACAACCAGCTTTACTTGTCCAGTTCCTTTGCCTTGGTAGCAAATAGCTCCTGAACAGATGACATGCCTTCTGTTTTTTCTATTTTCCTGCCCCAGTTTTTCACTGTGCCTGCGGTTGATTGATTGAATGAATCCAGGGAAACTGGCACCAATAAATAGGTTACACCCGCGTGGAAGGATAATTGAAGGAGTATTGAAGGTATGAGGAAGAAAACTGATACATATACAACACTGGTGGAGGTTTGACAAAAGGAAATTGTAAACCCCCCCAAAAAAAACATTCTCCCAACCTCCGTCCTGAATATCTAGTCTCGGGGCGTTCATGCTCTCATTGTAGGTTGATAACATCACGTTGTTGTAGAAACCCTGTCTTGCTGGGTTGGATAGACATACAACACTCACGTGCACAACACATGCACAACACATGCACATCACATGCACAACACGTGCACTCATAAGCAGCACAATACTGAGGGATACACTGGTCAGTGTTCTTAGTTTAAATCTTGACACAGCAATCAGTGATGGACTCACCATACAGTCAATGATAGAGATGTAGCCTACAGCTAGGACTGATAAGCTAGAATAATAGGAAAATAATTGATCAATTATGAAAATAATAAGAAAATAATGAATTGATTTGTTAGAAAATGTTCTACCATCGGAAGTGTGTGTGTGTGTGTGTGTGTGTGTGTGTGTGTGTGTGTGTGTGTGTGTGTGTGTGTGTGTGTGTGTGTGTGTGTCATGCTATGGTCATCCAATGCTCTCCTACTGGTGGTATCTGTGGAAGATGGCTTTAAATGTTTGGTGAAGCCATGTGTCAAGGACCCAAATGACCCACAATGCAAAGCAAGTTAGTTGCCCTTAGCAAAGCCTGAACAAATAAGCAATCCATGCTGTATGATCATTTACCATATATGAGGTCCAATTCTGTCTATCCAATAGCTCAGTCAATACACTGTCTACCTGCCAGTCTGAAGGTCTCTGGTTCAAACCCCAAATTAACCATTGCATTGCACACAACATGATCATTTCAATTAATGCATGTGCAATTGTTGAAGATAACATGAAATGCTTATTTGAGAGTATGTTTTTTCAATGTATGACATACTTCATTGTGAAAATAGCCTATCTACAATATACTAATGCAATTTTGAGCAGTTTGAAAAACACTTAAACCCAGGATTTTTCAGCTATTTGCCTGAAATGGTATCATATGTCTAACCTCCGTTTACACTAGTTCAGGTCTGTTGGTCAAATGGCTTCCTGCTTAAGTGTATGCCTCAAAACCTCAAGGTCGCTAGTTCAAGCCTCACTTGGTGCAGACTTCATTTAAAGTGCATTGCAAACAACAAGACTGTATCAATGAGTACATGTACAATTGTTAAAGATAACATGAAATGCTTATTTGAGGGTGTGTTTTTTCAATGTATGACATACTTCATTGTGAAAATAGCCAATCTACAATCTCACAACTTTTCAGATAGCAACGTGTTTCTGAGCTTGTAGATCAGCTACTTTCACCAGTTTCAGCAAGGGGCTTGGTTCATGACAGAAGGCAAAAATGTATGATCTTCAACAGACAACTTCAGCCTTGACGAAGCTGTAGCACTACAGGTCGCGTCTCAGCCTGTTAGTGACAACAAATGCAAAGTTAATAACTGTGACATCATACAGAGGCAGTGGTGGATCCCGAGCGGGCCTAGTGGCGGCCCTCTAGAATAATGGGCCGACTGATATCCACTGTTCCAGAGCCCGAGTCCGACCCTTAATTAAATTAAAACTATATAGGCCCCCACATAGAGAGCCCCCCGTCCAGCTCTCGCCTATTGAATTTGTATTTTTTGCCCTGTGTCCGTCCGTCTGTCCGTCTGTCTGTCAGCAGCTAATCTCCGGCACCGTTGGCCCGGTCACTGCGAAACTGTGCACACACACTCAGTATCTCTATAGTCATGTGATCAACATTACTTACTTTACTTATGCCTATCGCTCCTTTTCATGGAGCATAGGCCGTTGACTACAGTCCGCCAGAGTCCTCTATCCTGGGCCTTCTTTTCCAGCTCTTTCCATGTCAGTCCACACTGCTTGATGTCAGTCTCAAGGTCCCTGCGCCAGGTGTTCTTTGGCCTTCCCCTCTTTCTTTTGCTTTGCGGGTTCCATCTAAGGGCTTGTCTCATGATGCTGGTAATGGGCTTCCGGAGTGTGTGGCCAATCCATCCCCACCTTCTTCTCTTAATCTCCTCTTCCACTGGTGGTAGACCCGCTCTCTGCCAGAGATCGATATTGCTGATGGTGTCTGGCCAGCGAATGCTCAGGATCCTCCTCAGGCAGCTGTTTATGAATGTTTGTACCTTCATAGTTGTGGTCTTTGTTGTCCTCCACGTCTCTGATCCGTACAGTAGTACTGGCTTGACGTTTGAGCTGAAGAGTCTGAGCTTTGTCCGCTGGCTGATTTCTTTAGAGCTCCAGATGTTCTTTAGTTGGATGAATGTGGCTCTTGCCTTGCCGATTCTGGCTCTGACGTCTGCATCCGTGCCGCCCTGACTGTCTATGACACTGCCTAAGTATGTCTTTCTGTATTCAACGTTTCTGTAGCGTATGTGTTTTTTACGGTTTGGGGTTGCTGGCCCCAAGCCCAACCTTCCCCCATTTCTGGGTTCCGGATTGTTTGGGGTTGGTTTGTTAGTCCCCTTCCCATGTGATCAACATGGATCTATACCCAATTTCCCATATTCCATCCTGATTGCCTAAGATTGGCTTCCAAAGTTTGCAGGCATGGTTCGTTTTGAACAAAATGCCTCAAATCATGAACGCAGCATGCAATTTCCGTGAAATATTGCGCGTACATTCCCACTAGGCCGGGGAAGAAATGCCATTTTCAAATCAGCTTCATGGTGGCGCTATAACATGTCCGTGTCACGTTTTTACCTATAACTGCACCGATCTGTGTGAAACTTTGCACGCACACTCCCTATAGAGGCCAAGGAAAAACCTTTGCCCTGCATTTTTTGGAACCCCTGTTTTGTTGTGGGTACTTGTGTTGTTGTGGAGCATTTCCTATAACAAAGTATAGATAGCCTACACCCTACAGTAGTGTTATTGCTGTAACTTGGTATCTGGAATGTGATGCTGTTGCTGCAGGGTGAACTATGGGTATCATATAGTATAATGGATATCTTTTAGCCCCCCCACCCAAAATCACCGCCAGCCGCTACTGAAACTATGCATATGATAAAGAACTCACACACAACAAAGCGATGACAGCGTTCAACGTTCGCATGATAGAAACAGAAGCAGAACATGACCTGAGGACTGAAATGAGACGATGCCTCAGTGTCCAATGAAAAGCTTTTATTGTACACATCTGTTCTAAAGAGGATAAAATCGTTGCTGTCAGTCAGAAACCTCTTATCTCCATATTTTATATGTCCTACACTTCATCATACTACAGTGTCGCACAAAAGTAGCAAAAATAGCGAATCTACAAGCTCTTGTAGATTGGCTATTTTAGCTACTTTTGATTTAGTTTTAAGTGAAAGTGGTTACAATTTACAATGTAGGCATTTATCAGACTCTTTATCCAGAGTGACAAATAGTAAACAAGGTAAGCACATACATAGAATGTAGAGAGACAGTGTAGTGTGTCAGTAAATTTCCACCTGACAGAGACAAATTGAAAAGCTGTTATAATACAGGTTTATTGTGTTAATAATACAGGTTTATTGTTAATAATACAGGTGCAGGGGATGAACGATTAAGTGACACTGAGATCAGTGGTAATTGTTGTCAGGACCGGTTCCATCTGGTCTGGATGGAGCCCTGAGGCGACAAACCAAGCCACGCCAACACTATAGTTGTGTGTCTATCACACTCACCACTACACAACACTAGTTGTGTGTCTATCACACTCACGTGACTCACCACTACACAAAACTAGTTGTATAATTATTACTGTTGATTCAAAATAATTGAATGGTTTAGCTGATCTTGTGTGATATCATGAACTATCCAGACCTCTCAAGTCATCTGGGGTCAGGTCTACTTTCTGTCCCTAGAATCACAACTAAACATTCAGTTTTTATGCTCCATACATCTGGAACAAACTCCCAGAAAACTGCAGGTCTGCTGCCACTCTTATTCATTGTCTCCGCCAGGCCGAAAGGCAAGGCCGAGACTATGCAGCTGGATCCGCTCTGACACCAGGCCCAAGACGACGGAGCTAGACGATACCATCCCGGCCCTCCCCAGTGCTTGGTCCCAAGCCGGGGCCAGACCCAAGGATCCACCTTTGGTCAGCTCCACTCCAGTCCCCTGGACAACGGTCTCCCGGGGTAAACATGGGGCACCCTGCCCCCGCTCCCCTCCTCCCTCTACCAAAAATAAGTACTCCCTCTTGGCCATTGAAGATTTTCCACGATCCCGACCCCAATGTAACACCCCCGATGTGGCCTCAGGGCTACTGGCTCCCGGACAGGTAAATGACCTGTTGCTGAAGGCAGTGGTCCGACGCCAGTCCGGGGGTCGAAATTCGCCCCAGCTTTCGGCGAAAAAGTGTGTCCCCCTCACGCCGGTCACACATCTCGGCCTTTCACTGCATGCACCCTCCGTCCCAGCCCTATCCACCCGCCCCCTTAGCCAACAATGTGGATTCCTTGCCTCCATCTAGTCCTCCCCTCATACCTCCCTCAGCGGTGATCATTGGTGACTCTATTATCAAGTACACCCGTTTTCCCAACGCAATCACTCACTTCTTTCCTGGTGCCACTATTCCAGCCTTCTAAATAAACTCCCCGGTCTCATAGAGTCACTCCCATCATCTGTCTCAAAACTCATAGTTCATATAGGGACGAATGGTACAGCCCTCCGCCGTTCGGAGGAGTTGAAGGCTGATTTCCACATTAGAATAAGGTCCTTGCTTTCACAACAACAATGTTCATCAACAAAATGTTGATATTCTTTTACATTTTTGTATCACTCTGGTGTACTCTTTACGAGATTACAATGAAAAGATTACATAAAACAATCCACTGTCTTTGTCTGAATCATTAGGTATATATTATACAAGTTGCCCAAGCAAGTGGATGAGCCTCAGTCCACAGAGGGGGGTTTGCATTACATGTACATGGACCAGAACACCAATGGGTGGAAGGTTGGCAGTAAGCTGATCAAGGACGAATCCGGCACCCTGGCTAACACACTGAAGCCTCTTTTTGACTCTGTCAACACACAGGCGAGTGGATAACAATCTCTTTAACATACCACCAACAAAGTGTACAGGATATGATCATGGTTGTGTTGTTTTGTTGTCATAGACTGATGGCTTTGGATACATCCTCTACAATGATCACCCACCAGGAGGAGATGCAGTCAGCAAAACATATGCCCATAGCAAAGGTGGGTAAAAAAAAACCGAAACGACAACAACAAAAAACAGTTCTTTTTTATTTCAGGAGACATTTTAACAACAATATAATAACAACAACAAATCAGATTTATATAGTGTTTTTCTAGATACTCAGACACTTTACACAAAACAACTTTGAAGCAAAAATTATAAAATAGGGGTTTAAATATTTTAATATCATTTACAGTGGGTACCTTGTATTATATCAATGCATAACAGCAAATTGTGAATTTAACAATGTGATTGATTGTAAGTTTATTTTTAATTTGCAATTTCTTTGATATTTCAAATTCTATATTCTGTAAGACACTTTGGGTTGAAATGTAAAGCTTTGACAGTAATACATATTTTCTAATTAAATATTTTATTTTCATTTTATTTTTCTCATAAAGGCATTGTGATGTTGGACAAAAGTACTGGAGTTTGGCTCTCACATAGCACACCACGGTTCCCATTACAGAATAACTTAAAATATTTCTGGCCAAAGTCCGGAACTATTAATGGTCAAACATTCATTTGCATGACCTACCCATACGAAGCATTTAAAGAAATAGGTAAGTCTACCTATGCATATAAAGTGAATTTATTTAGATACATAGGTGTACCAACCCTTACAGTGAATTTAAAGATAGATACATACCTAAATCGTTAATTTGATAAGATAGGTATACTATAGATCTAACCTATAATGAACACAATTGTTCACCGCCGGAAAGCCGGGCAGGGAGGGTGATCTCTGTAATTGTACCAATTACTCCTACAAGCAGTGGTGGAAGAAGTAGTCACATTTTTGTTCCTTTGCATGTGTTAGATCCTCCCTAATCTCTCAAGAACAGATTCTGCTCTGCGTTGGAATCTGTCGTGAAGGCTCGTCATAACATGTACGCACTGGGCTACAAGTGGGCGTGCCTTCAGATCAGGAAGCAGGCCGTGCTTTACCCAATCAAATGTAGTGGGCGGGATTCACGTGTCCGTCAATCTTTCCCCCTCGAAACAAACCCAAACTAATTTAACAATAGCGTCCGCGGAGCAGACAAAACCACGGAAAGATATTCACATTTTAACTTACTCTTTCATCATAGAAACAAGTGGGCTTATAACCAAAACGATCCATGTTCTCTGGGAGAAGTGGTGTTAGTGTTCCGTGTAGAAATATTGTTAGTGGGAATGAAAACATAGTGGCACCACCGGAAGTGAAAGCTGAAGGCAGACCAAAACCCCGGTTTCCTTTGCGCACGGGTGCTACGTCGCCATTGTCCCAGAGCCAGTGAGAGATAGTACAAACAGCAGAGGGCGCTGTTTTTCATTCGCACTGGCTCTGGGTTCCCAGATTGGATCCTCCCAAACGATTCTCTTAATTTGGCCATATTGGGGGTATGTTGACACATTTATTATTTATATTGTGTCTGTTCTGGTACAACCCATAAGCAGGAGGGTCAGGAACATTGTTAATTGGATAATTACTGTAGTAACAAGACTCTTATCCCATAGAATGGAGGGATAATTGTGCTGTGATTATAAATAAAATAAAATATCATAGTTTTAGTTGCGTGATAAATATATATTTTCTTTTTTAAATTGAGAATTGTTCAGCTGTCAGTGTGCACAAGAAATATGACGCTGATTGACATAGTAGTTTGGGGGATTTTAGCTGCAGTAGACAGACAGACAAGATAGTGGGAGATAAGAACACCTGAATGCTATGGCACAAGTTCAATGGTTTCAATGGTCAAAGCAAGTTACAATTTTAACAATGCTTCTTTTTGCATTTTCAAGGTTCCCAGCTCCAGTACCTCCGTCCCAAGTGTTACAGATTTCATATTCCTAATAACTTTCATGATGAGCTAAAGGATGTTACAAATGAAAAAGGCTACCCTACGCGTGCACCCTGGTACAGAGAAACCGAGATTCTAACTTCATTCAGTAAAACTACATTCTTAAGTGTTGCAAAATACAAAGAATTTGGCGATGGTAGGTGTTCTTAGATGTGTCAAGATGTGTATATCAGGTCTTATCCATATGAAAAAGTGAAATTAATGAAATTAATGAAATTAATGAAATTAATGAAATTATCAAATTTATATGTCGATATACACTACAATCTTTCAACGTGCTACTGTGAAAACACTCAACACTCAAATGTTTCATAACAAGATATTGACCGAAGAAACAATTCTAGTGTAATCTAACCTCAGATATGTACTTTTGCATCACAACAAGTTTGTGATTCTGTCAAAAGCTGATAGCATTGTTAAACACATGTTCCATTTCCCCCATGCATTACAGATCTTTACTCTGGTCTACTTGTGAAGTTACTGGGACGGCCACTAGACCAACACGTAAACCTATATGTCAGGAGCTGGCGCAGGAGTGGCGGACCCTTGCCATGTAATTTCAAGGCTGACCCTAACCCTCACTATGTCAAAAATGTTAACGATGTTGAGCTACCTGGTTTTCAGGCCTTCTCATACACTGTAGATCATTCAAAGTGGTGTGTGACTGATTTGGACCAAAATGATAATGGCTGGACCTGTATTGCTGATCTGAACAGAGAAATAAGTCAGATGGGGAGAGGTGGAGGGGCAATATGCATTAAAAACAGTCGGGTATGCCAGGCTTTCTCTGCTACTTTTGATAAAAACAAACTATGTGTTGACAGCTGTTCCTGCAAAAGAGGCACCAAACGGCCACGTGATAGCTAAACCTAATCCACCTTTTGAGTCTAATGGCCACCTTTCTGGCTCTCTTTGAAACGTTCCAAGGAAAATGAGACCTAACGTATGCCATTGTGACTGATGGATGTTCCTGCCATTAAAAACAGAAAATAATAGCCTAAAAACCTAACTCGCATTGTGAGTGTATAGGACCTGCTTCATGTTATGATATTAACAAATAATGGATTGACAACTGTATAAAACTGTCTTAATAATTCAAAATGGATTTTCTTTTTTTTAACCAGGTAGACCGGTTACTAGGGCAGCATCAGCCAGGTGCTCCTTGTTTCAAATTAAGGGTGGGGTTTATTGGCACAGGGGATAAAAGGGCTGGGCTGCTTTCATTCAGGGGATCCCCTTGCTTGCTGTAGGGTTGGTGTACCTGAGGAGGACAAGAGCTGGAAGGCATGGCGTTTCTAAATGTATCTGCATTTAGGCCGCCTGGTGAATTAGTAAGTTATGGTAAAAAGTATGCCCTTATTCCATGCTGCTGTGCTCCTTCTCCTCCTCTGTTACGCCAGCCCAATATATGGTATTGTATGTGTTTGGTTATTTATGATAGTTGGCTTTTAGTCTAGTGTGTATCTTAAAAGTTTGAATACTTTATGTACATGAAGGAACAAGAATAAACAGCCTTTTTAAAATCATTCTATGTCTTATTTCCATGCTCATCCTTGGTTACACGAACCTGTGCATTGCATTGTTAAAGAGGACCTTCCCTCTAGAAAAAGGTGCCGTAGTCTAGTAGGCATTGTATATTTTATTACTATTATTCCCTTTTAAACCCCCCCCCCCCTACACATGGAACAAATTTAAGCATCCACATGCTATAATTATGTTTACTTAATCATACAATTGTTGTTTGATATTTCATGTTATATAACTATAACCATGTATTAATTCTGAGTAGGGGTCAAGATAATTGGAAAATAAGAAAATGCTAATACTGTAGGCCTATGTATGTTTTATATTGTAAGACTTCCAGAAACAACTGCTATCTGATCTGACTCCCAATGTTCTGACAATAAATCTAACTAAACCAAATGTGACAAATATCCAGTGGTGGAAAAGTACTGAAATATTTTACTTAAGTAAAAGTATCAATACTGTTACAAATTACAAGTAAAAGTCCTGAATTCAAAATGTACTTGAGTAAAAGTACAAAAGTATTGGTACCAAAATGTACTTAAGTACTAATTTTTTTTAAAATAGCAGATCTACAAGCTCGCGACGCGTTGTGAGCACACACACACACACACACACACACACACACACACACACACACCATTCTCCATAACAAATAAGTTGGTGCAGTAATGAATGCAGCCACTAGAGGGCATAAACACCCCGGAGATTATTGCAGTCTATGAAGAAAACAAGCTTCTGTTTCCCTGATAAATGGTCTCTTTCCATCAAAACCAGTAGAAAGTTCGACTTGTGATACCAGTGTTGCTGTAAACACTATTATATATGTATTATTAATTCATCTCATGATGTAATTGATTTTTCTTTCAAGTCAAGACGTTCACATGAGGATAAAAAAAAAGGAAAAACAGAAACAACATCAGACTTGTTCTGTGTGCGGAACTCCAAATCCCATCCGCGTTCCCACACGGACATATTGATGGAGTGCACAGAGCTATGCACTCCCATAATATGTCCGTGTGGGAACGCGGATTTGTTTGTGTCCCATATGGTAGATCTACAAACAAAAGTGTTTTGCGACGCACTGATTGTTGATTTGTAGATCTGTTCTCTTCGGCCTTTTCCGTCACTATCGTCAGGTATTGTTTCTACTGGTGGAGACTAAAGGGAGATAATAACACTATCTAATCACCAAGACAAAGTTACACAAACAGTTTGACCATTAAGTCCTGCTGTGTTCACACAGAGCGTCCAAAGGTAAAGTAACTAAGTACATGTACTCAAGTACTGTACTTAAGTACAATTTTGAGGTATTGTTTTACATAGACCTGGTCCAGAGCGTCAGTGAGTTCTCTAACGCTCTGCCAGGCGCTGGGCTCTGCTCATAGACAAAGGATTCCACTTCCCTGCAAGGGCTCCTACTGTAGTAAAAATAAACAAGACCACTTCGTTACTCACCAAAACAAAGGCTGTTTTGTGTTGTTGAAAGTCTGTTCTCGGAGGTGGGAAGCCTCTCAGCACCCCACCTTCTCTTTATAATACACTTTTTGGGCAGAAAATAAAATATGTCTGCGAGACGGAAATTGTCCGTAGCGCCCCCTACAGATCTGGTCGATGGTAATTTATATTGATCAGATCTGTAGGGGGCGCAGTGGAGTAAATACAATTTCCGTCTGGCGGACATATTTTATTTTCTGCTCAAAAAGTGTATTATAAAGAGCTAGATGGGGTGCTGAGAGGCTTCCCACCCTGGAGAATAGACTTTCAACAACACAAAACAGTCTTTGTTTTGGTGAGTAACGAAGTGGTCTTGTTTATTTTTTACTACAGTTGGAGCCTCGCAGGACAGTGGAATTCCTTGTCTAAGCAGAGCCGAGCGCCTGACAGAGCGTTAGAGAACTCACTGACGTTCTGGACCAGGGCTGTGTTTTACTTTACTGTATTTCCAATTTGCAGTACCTTTACTTCTACTCCACTGCATCTCAGAGGCAAATATTGTACTTTTACTCCACTACAATTATTTGAAAACTTTAGTTACTTTGTAGATTTTGATTATGATATTTTGATATGCCTTATGTTTTGGATCAAGCAGATATGGTGATGTATGCGGATGATTCTACCATGTTTAGCGCTGCAACAACGAGCAATATACTAAATAAAGTATTGTTAAATGAATTAAAATTGGTGTCAAATTGGGTAAAAGAAAAAAAAAAGATCTTGAATGTGTCCAAGACAAAGTGTATTGTATTGGGCACTAGAAATATGCTGGCTAGGGACTCCCAACTGAGTTTATCTATTGCGGGGACCCCAATACAGGAAGTTAATAATAAAGTTACTTGGTGTCACAATTGATGAGCGCTTGACATGGTCAGATCATATTGATAGTATTGTTGTGAAAATGGGGCAGGGTATTGCAGTTACACGCAGATGTTTTCCCTATATTACACCAATAATTAGAAAGGAGGTAACACAGGCATTAGTCGGAGTCCTTTCACATTTAGAGTACTGTATGGTTGTGTGGTCCTCTGCTGCTAAAATGGATATAAGAAAACTCCAGCTAGCACAAAATAGAGCTGCAAGATTAGCACTGTATTGCTCTTTTAAAACTAATGTTACAAGGATGCGCCACAGTTTGGCATGGTTAACTGTTGAAGCTAAGAAATGCAATTATTGAGGGGAAGCCAGATTTCTTCAGAGATCAATTATTTAATGCAGGTCTAAAACATAGATATCAAACAAGACAGGTAAGCTCAGGGTATTTGGAACTTCCAAAACCAAAGTCAGAAGTACTTAAAAAAACAGTATTTATAGAGCCACCCAACAATGGAACTCATTATCCGCAAATATTAGACAAATCAAGAGCAAATATGTATTACAAAAATCTATTAAACAGATATTAATGAGAGAGATCACACTATTATGATGATAAATATGTTTTTGTACGTGATGTTTAACCAATGTTCCTGTAGTGTCTAATTATCATTGGCATTTTAATGTAGCTTAGATTTGGACTGACGAGTGTCAGTTGTTTGTTTGTATGTATATTGTATGTTGTTTTATGTTGTGATGTTTTATGTGGACCCCAGGAAGACTAGCAACCGCTGCAGCGGAAGCTAATGGGGATCCGAATAAAGAATAAAGATTATTGTTACAAAACATACATTAACCACTTCAGCCCATACATTTCAGCCATTTGAAAATAGCAGTTCTACAAGCTTCTATATCGGTTATTTTTTAAAGATCTTTTTATACATTTTGATTCCACGAACGATGTCCTGGGACATTGGACTTGTGTCTGACTATATGAACAGTTTTTTTTCCTTGTCCCAGGCAACCAGGCCACCTGTGTGTGTGTGTGTGTGTGTGGCAGATGTCCAGTCACATCATGTCCCCACAGTGCCACATGCATTCCTCCCTGAGCTCTGCTGCCCCCTGGAGGACTGATGGCTGCATGCCTCCCATCTTCACCGTGGAGGACAACCACACTGAGACTGAGGCAGGCTGTGAGTGACCACACACAGCAAGTGTGTGTGTGTGTGTGTGTGTGTGTGTGTACACACTTGCTTTTGCCATCTCCCGCCACGTAACATTGTGTCCAGACTTGTGGACAAGTGCATCCAATGCAGGTCTGCACTCAAGTCAAAAGTACCATTTAATTAATTTTAAAAAGTCAAAAGTTAATAGTTTTTACTTCAGCTGTTCGTATCCTGATTTAAATATATAGATAAGAAGACATGAGTGTCTGTTGGCTATTGCTATACATCATAAATATATCTGTATAATACACAGATATATTTATATATCTAGATATATACTACTTATCAATAAAACATCAACTGATGCACTTGGACACATCATCAGTGTTGTTTCCTGGAGTCACTGGGTGTTTCGGGTCTTGCAACAGACACCCTCCACCAGGCGACCCGGCCGAGACTGATCAGACCCCGGTCTGTGTCCAAGTGGCACGCTACTGCCCCCACTGTCTCTTAGAGGGGTAGTTAGAGACAGTGCTAATTGGGGGTTAGGGTTAGCCTGGCACTAGCCAGACCGACAACGCAGATCCACTCACACATGGCATGTGTGAGTGGAATAGTGAATCCACGCCATCAGTCCGGCCGATGCCAGGCCAGGTTAGTTTAGATGTTGCAGCTGGAGGCTCTAGGCACTGTGGTTTGGCTCCAGGCCTAGCTCCTCCCACGTCTCACTCTGCCTTGAATGGTTAAACCCTCCCTGCAGGTTTAACCGCAGCCTTTAGCAAAATGTTCCTCCTCGCGGAAGACGTGGTTTGGGCTGCCAACCCTCTCCATCCGGGTCGCCGTCTCTCCGGCCGTCCTCTGTCTCTCCAGATGTCACCACACTCTTCGTGGTCGTCACCCAGTCTGTTCCTGGTTGTCACTGGTAGTGGTACCCCCACTCCCAGAGTTTTCAGTCAATAAAACATCAACAGATGCACTTGGACACATCATCAGTGTTGTTACCTGGAGTCACTGGTAGTAAATATTCACACATGTATTTTGCGATGACTCTCAGAGTGCTTTCCCACCGCTGTAGCCTGGCATGGCCAGAGTAATATCACTGCATAGATATTAGTCTGGAATCTCTATGTGGAACCTGCATTTCCAAGGGGCCGATTAAAAAAAAATGCCTCTGGTGATAAACCTGCCCTACATTCGCGTACTGGGCCCTGATTGGTGCCCAGCAACTTTGGGGGCAGAGAAATCCAATCACAACCGAGCAGGGCCAGACCAAATCTGTTGAGGGCTATTTCTTCTTTTTTTTTTGCACCGGCAGATTCGTCTGGTTTCCAGGTTACCACCGCAGGGCCTAAAACCGATCATTTAATATACATGTCATTAAGCCCTCCTATCGTGTGGGTTTGGCTGAGCACGGTTAAGCTGAGCATGGTTAGCCAACCAGAGCCAAACCATGTGCAAGTCAATATTAACTCAATGGCCAACTGAAGAGTACACTCGTCAGTTGAGGTCCACATTGCCAATGACGAGTTGACAAGTGTGTGGTGTTTTCAATGGTTTACGCTAGATGGCGCTGTTCCGCAGCCTGTGTATCATGATGATGATGAAGACCACAGCCTAAAGATCACGTGATCACAACAAAATGGAGCTGGTTTAGTTTGGTTTTATAGGATTTATAAAAAAAAAGAAATCTCTGTTTTCTGTTGCTTTTTGGCGAAAACAAGCCACATTCAACTGCCCACAACTATGGAATGGTTTACCACGGCGGCACGGCAGCCCTCCACTTCCGGTGGTGCGCCTATGTTTTCATTCCCACTAACAATATTTCTACACGGAACACTAACACCACTTCTCCCAAAGAACATGGATCGTTTTGCTTATAAGCCCCACTTGTTTCTATGATGAAAGAACAAGTTAAAATGTTACTAACTTTCCGTGGTTTTGTCGGCTCCGAGGACGCTATTGTTAAATGAGTTTTGGTTTGTTTCCAGTGGGAAGCGAGCGCACAGATGTAAATCCCGCCCACTACATTTAAAGCTTCCTGATCTGAGGGCACGCCCACTTGTAAACTAACGCGCACACGTTCTCCCGACAGATTTAGTAGCGCAGCTCTGAATCTGTTCTTGAGAGATTATGATTCACCAGGAGCCTGGATGCCTTGGTTCCAGGCTTAAAATAATTAGTATAAATATTTTCAGAAATCTCTATGTGAAACATGTATGGGTTTTCTATCTGTGAAACCACAAAATGGCCGCCACTGCTATGCCCTATTGGAAACGTTGGTGCTGTTTGGATTTGTAGGTCAGTGACACAATTCATACTTTGTCCATATGACCCTTTTGTATAAATGAGACTATAAGTGTGAATTTGTAACAGACAATATAAAACCTGAAAACACCAGCGATCGTTACAAAACAAATCAATACATAGGGGAATCAATCTGATCCAATCATAAAACACATAGAGTAAGGCTACGTTTAGACGACGACGGTCTCTACAGAAAATGGCAAAAATAAAGTATCAGATGTGCCGTCCGTTTACACGGGAACGGTGTTTGCGGGGCTTGAATCCGCAACTTAGTGAAACCTCCTTCCAGGGTGGATATATTTGAGAACGCTGCACGTCCCGTCTCCATGTGAACAGTTACAGCGGAGGAAACGGCACAACGTTTGAGGTTGCCAGATGTTGTGAGAGAAATAAGCAGCCAGTTCTATGAAAACAAGCCCAAAAGAAGCGACTAGGCTACATGAGCACTTTAAACCATTAGTTCTCAAAGGATCCTTGGGGGGGTTGTTATATCCACATAATAAGGCACGCTACTAGAAGGGTGAGCTTTATAGGTCCGTCTTTACTGGGTAACAAACATGTACGCTGGCAACGCACGTTACAAGCCGGTACAACAACAGAGCAGTCACACTTTACGGTCTAGTGTCGTAAACACAACGGTGCACTCATACACAACATTTTCCCCCCCCATAGAAAACCATGAAACACAACCCCACCCCCCCAATGTCTTATGCACTCAGAAATTGGTAACATAGTCCTTGAGGTAATCTGGTCGAGCCCGGTCTCGAACTGGCCGTGCCACGGGCACCACCGGGTGGTCATTAGGTGCCGGAGGGCGCACCACCACCGGATGGTCATCAGGTGCCACAGGGCGCACCGGGGGCAAGTCCATATCCCCTGCTGTAAACTCAAAGTCAGTATTAGCCCACATACCTGCGGCAGCAGGCGGTGTAACAGGCATGGCAGCCTCCGGCCCCACGACAGAAGGTGGTGGCACTCGCCGAATGCGGTTGGCATGCCAGCGTGACCCATCGGACAGGCGGAAAGTGGCAGGCCCCAGCTGGTCGGTTATCTGCATAGGCGTGGACCAGAAAGACTGCAGCTTGTGGCCCCTGTGAGGGCGGCGGACGCGGACCCAGTCCAGGGCCGCGAACGATGGAGTCTTCACCCTCCGTGTCCTGTCGAAACGCTGCTTCATCTGACGCTGCCGGTGGCGGACTCTGTTGCGCCCTCGAGCTGAAGGTGGCACCATCACGGAAGCCCTCAGTCGATCCAATGGCAGCTGCAGCTCCCGTCCCAACATGAGGAATGCTGGGGAGCAACCGGTAGTGGAATGCTGTGAGGCTCTGTAGTGCAGAAGCGTGCGGCGAAGAGCTGTAGAGAAGGAGAAGCCATCTGCCAGGTGAGCTCTGATGCCATTCTTCAGTGTCTGGTTAAATCTTTCCACCCCCCCGTTGGCCTCAGGGTGGTAGAATGATGTACGGACGTGCTTTATGCCCTTGTCCTCCAGGAAGGCAGCAAACTCCGCAGAGATAAACTGGGGGCCATTATCGGCCATCACGACGGATAATGGCCCTCTCGCTAATGGCCCCCTCGCTCTTCTCCCCCAGCGGGAGAAGAGCGAGTCCAGGAACTCAGTCACCACGCGGGTGGTAACAGTCCCCGTGGAGAGCACCTCAGGCCACTTGGAATGAAGGTCGTACACCACCACCATGAAACGCTGGTGGTGTGGGACTGCATGAAGCTCCCCGCAGATGTCGAGCTGGAGGTGCTCCCAGGGCTTGTCAGGCCAATGCAGCGGTTGCAGCGGCGGCGGGGCGGGTGGGCCGGTTTTGCCACTGAGAAGGCAAGCTGTACAGTCCCTCACTAAGGCCTCGATGTCTCTGTCAATGCCAGGCCACCACACCAGGTCACGACAGCGCTGCTTCACCCTCACGATGCCCAGATGACCCTCGTGGGCCATGGTCAAGATACATGGTCGCAGGCAGTCAGGCATCACGGTGCAGAGGCCGCGGGCTATGCAGACGTCATTCCAGCAGGACAGCTCGTCCTTGACCCGGTGAAAGGGAACCAGCTGGTCTGGGACCTTAGCGGGCCACCCCGAGCGGATAAAAGTGCGGAGCTGGGAGAGCACCGGGTCCTGTTCCGAGGCTGTCTGGATCTCTTGGAGTGAGACTGTAGGCTGGAGTGGAGAGTGGAGCATCTGGATGAGGCCCTGCTCAGCGGAGTCAGGACCAGGATCTGGAGAAGGGCCGGGGGTTGCCCGTTACAGTAGGTCTGCTACTACATTGTCACGACCTGGAGTGAATTGCAGGCTGAAGTTATACTGCTGGAGCCGCTCCGACCAGCGATGGATCCTGAGTGGCCTATGCCCTGTGCCAGACGTTGCGAGCAGAGCCGTGAGGGCCTGGTGATCCGTCCGCAGTGTGAAGGAACGGCCATACAAGTACATATGCCAACGCTCGCTCGCCCAGATGCAAGCCAAGGCCTCCCGTTCCCCCACTGAGTACTTTTGTTCTGCTGAGTTTAGAGCCCGAGAGGCAAAAGCGATGGGCCGCTCAACGCCAGCGTGGATCTGGGACAGCACAGCCCCCAGCGCTGTGCTGGAGGCGTCACAGGTGAGGAGTGTGGGGCTTGCGAGGTCGAAGTGTGCGAGCACGGGTGGCGAGGTGAGCTGGACTTTGAGCTGCTGGACGGCGTCTGAACAGGCGGGGGTCCAAACCCATGGTGCGTCCTTCTTCAACAGCTCGCGCAGCGGGCTGTGGTGGCCGAATACTGAGGGAGAAAACGTAAGTAGTAGGCTGTCATTCCGAGGAACGAGGCCACTTGGGCTGGACAGGCAGGCTCAGGGAGGCGTAGCACAGCCTCCACATTAGACTGGAGTGGACAGAGGCCCTTGGCATTCAGGCGGAACCCCACAAACTATCTCAGGCACGGCGAAGACACATTTGTCCCCGGTGTACAGGGTGTACATCAGGGTTGAGGAGGGGCTGGTGGTTAAAGGCAGTGAGGCAACCCAGCCCAGCGAACAGTCCAGGCCATTGTTGGGGCCACAGCGAATCAACATGGTGGATAGTGAGCCCACTGTAATCCATGAGCACAAAACCTAGGTCAGTGAACAAGTCCAGGCCCATGATGTTAGCACCATGGCTTGCCACTTGGAATGTGAAAGAGGAAACAGTCTTAGTGCCATAGCGCACCGCGGAGCTGAAGGTTCCCACAATGTTAATTTTGGAATTACCATAACCCTTGAGGGGCACTTTGGACGGCGCAGCAAGCGTGTGGTGTGGGAAAAATTGTGTGACTGTAGCCGCATTCAAGAGGGACGCGTTAGCCCCAGTGTCGAGCAGTAACGGCAGGCACACGCCATCAAGCTCCACAGTACACACCTTGAACGGCCGGCGAGCAGCACTCACAGAGTGTATAGTAGTCGTGGGTGCAGGGTCAGTAGCTGAGAAAGGCTGCCGTGGGGTGGTGGCCGGGGCAGAACGGCAAACCTTGGAAAAATGGTTTTGTTTACCACAACGTTGGCAACGCTGGCCCCTGGCAGGACAGTTTTGGGCTCTGGAAGCATGTGATGATGAGCCGCAGTTACTGCAGCGCTGACCTGGGGGGCGCTGTCGTCCAGCATAGTTTATGTGGGAAGCGTCCTGGAGAGGATCAGGGCTAGTTGAACGCGATGGGGACTCGACCTGCTGTGCTGTGAGTGCAGGCAGTGGAGATGAGGCGCAAGCCAATTGCCTGGCAAACCCCTCTGCTGTCTCAAGTTGAAAAGCTATTTCCACAGCCTTATGGAGAGTCAGATCATCTGGGGACATTATCAATTTCTCACGAACCTTTGGGTTGTTTGTGTGCTCGGCTAGCTGGTCTCTAATCATTTCGTCCTGTAATGCTTCAAACTTGCACAGGCTGGCCAAACCCCTCAGATCGGCCACATATTGGTGAACTGACTCACCTGCACGTTGTCGGCGCTGGCGAAACAAAATCCTACGGAGGATAACGCTTTGTGGGGCTGCAAAATGTCCAGACAGTAATGTGACACAGTCTGCATATTTTTCGGCGGTCCCAAGAGTGGTGAATATCCGCTGTCCTTCTGTGCCCAGGCAGTGGATTAAGATGGCCCTTTTCCGTGCATCGCTTACGTCCGTTAGTCCCAGAGCCGTGATGTAGGTCTCGAACGACCCCAGCCAGCGAGTCCATGGTACAGGAGGCTCGCCCGGGAACGATAAGAAAGCGGGAGGCGGTGAGAAAGTCATCTCCATCCTCGTCGTCAATGTTATATCCACATAATAAGGCACGCTACTAGAAGGGTGAGCTTTATAGGTCCGTCTTTACTGGGTAACAAACATGTACGCTGGCAACGCACGTTACAAGGCGGTACAACAACAGAGCAGTCACACTTTACGGTCTAGTGTCGTAAACACAACGGTACACTCATACACAACAGGGGTCCCCAGCAAAATGTGTTAATATAGCATCACAATAATTTGAACCACTTTAACCTTTTCATACTTTGGCTATTCAGAAATAGCAGCGCTATGAGCTTGTAGATCTGCTTTTTTTTATCTTGAAAATGTGTGCTAACCTTTGAATATATACATATTTTTAAGCGAACATTTGTAGCTCAAATCTTTGCTTCTGAGGGTCCGTGGAACAAAATATTTGTATTCAGATGGTCTGCGGAGAAAGACAATAATTTGACATGCACATGTTTGAGGACTGTCAATAATGAAAATCTAAAATCTAAAAAATAACTACACTTTAAAAACAAGCCCAAAAAACAACCAAGCAACTTTACAGGAAAAACAAGCCCAAAGTCACTTATAATAAGTGGACATGGCAACCCAGGTATGTAAACCATAGAGTTAGATGTAAACAGCAGCGTGTCACCACCACCTAGCCACCTGGCATGCACACTGCAGCGTTTGAAATCACTGGAGCGTCTATGTGTAAATGCAAAATAAAAAGTGACGACGCAACAGCACTTTGTCGTTTTCTGTTCTAATCATCGTCATCTAAACGTAGCCTTAGTCTCTGCTGACGTTACCTCTTTTCTCCTCCTAGATCTCTCACGCCATCCTATGTGTAAAGAGGAGGTTTCCCCTGAACAGCAGGAGAGGAGCCCCAGTCTGGTCCAGATGAAACTAGAACCTCCACAGATGAAAGAGGAACAGCAGGAGAGGAGTCCCAGTCTGGTCCATGTGAAACTAGAACCTCCACAGATTAAAGAGGAACAGCAGGAGGAGCTACTTCAGGAGGCTGATGGATCAATATTGACATTACATAGACTAACATATGGATCCAGATATGTTCACCAAATGGAATATACAGGTTTCACTTTCTCACACATTTCTCACTGTTTGTTTTGGAAGCCCCCATAAAAATCTCCCTGACTACCAAAATGAAAACACTGACTGCTAGTATAGAGGGAGATGATGGGTAAAAAAATGTATTGTTATGTAAACACAGGGCAAGGTTACCTACTATTCCTTTAACTCTAATTTGATCATTTGTCTAGAGTTCCTGCACCTCCCTGTGTGTGAGAGAGAGAGGAGGTTTCCCCTGAACAAGAGGAGAGGAACTCCAGTCTGGTCCAGGAGGAACCAGAACCTCAGATTAAAGAGGAACAGGAAGAGGAGCTACTTCAAAGACCAGAGGATGCTGCTGGCTCAATGTTGACATTACTAGCAGTGAAAAGTGAAGATGATGATGAAGAAAACAGAGACACAGAGCCTCTAGCCAGCACCTCAACTGAACACATGAAAACACAAGCTGATGTAGAGGACTGTGGAACATCACAACCAACTAGTGACCAGCTCCTCTCTTCACACTATTCTGAATCTGACACTGAAGACAGTGATGACTGGGAGGAGACCAGGGAAGATCAGTCACCTTTAAACAAACTGAACTCATACCTGAAATCATCAAAGCAAACTCCACCCATGAGGACTATAGCTGATCTACAAATAGCTGATCTACAAGCTCACACCATAGTGGGCTATTTTCACCAAATAATCATCTATTTCTGTTGACTGTATTATGCTGTGTGCCCAGAATAAGGACGCCAGGGTTCATGTGGTTAAGTGACTGTAGTTGAATTGGAACACACACAGGAACACAGAAACACATGTGGAGGTCATATACTGTACACAGAGAAGAGAGAGAGTCAGATGATGTATTGAATTAAAACATATTATTTTAACATCATGAGCCTCAGACCACCATGCACAGTGTCTAGTGTCTGCTGGGGAAGCTTTCATGGATGCCAGGAGAACGTTACTGGTCTGAATGCCTGTTACTGTAAGTCTGATGGACGAGGAATGATGGTCTGACGCTCCTGGTTCCTTTCTCCACTGAAGGGAAATGATAACAATACAACATACAATGACATTCTACAATCTAGAAGATTCTGTGCTTTTAACTCTGTGGCAGCAGTTTTAGGTCATAAGATGAACTAAGAAAACGTCTAGATAGAAGTTTACGTTCCCACACCTGGACACTACTTATTACATGTTTTTATTCATAAACATGCTGTGGATGATTTCTTCCTAGAAAATACAGACCCATGCTGGTACTGTTTAGCCTATCATTATTGTACAAATTATATTCTATAGTAACACCTTCTGGTGTTTGTCTGTCAGAGTCAATGTCTTCCAAATGATGAACAAGGCAGGAAGCAGCACCAGCTCAAGCTACTGAGTCAGGCCAGTCCTGAACCTTGTTGAAAATGGGTCACACAGCGTTCTGAAGATCAACACATTTCACAGCTGGATAATAATACTTGAATTAAAGAGTTTATGAAATGCCTGATGGAGATGATGTGAAACCATGGATGCATTACTGTAAAATATATATTTTATTCATTATGAATGTATTAAAATATCCCCAAAACACGTAGCCCATGGTTTCAACCACACTTTAACGGTAACATAAATGATGAACAATTAACATGGCCTGGCCTAAAACAACTCAACACACGACCCCCCCCCTCCCTCCCCCTCAAACATTCAACATCAAAAACATTCTCCATAACAAATAACTATAACTTGGTGCAGTAATGAATGCAGCCACTAGAGGGCAGAATCACCCCGGAGATTATTACAGTCTGAAGAAAACAATATTCTGTTTCCCTGATAAATGGTCTCTTTCCATCAAAACCAGTAGAAAGTTCAACTTGTGACACCATTGATACCAGTGTTGCTGTAAACACTATTATATATGTATTATTAATTAATCTCATGATGTAATTTCTTCAAGTCAAGACGTTCACACGAGGATAAAACAGAAACATCAGACTTGTTCTGTGTGCGGAAATCCCATCCACGTTCCCACACGGACTTATCAACGGAGTGCACAGAGCTATGCACTCCCATAATATGTCCGTGTGGAAACGCGGGTTTGTTTGTGTCTCATATGGTAGATCTACAAACAAACGTGTTTTGCGACGCGACGTATTGATTGTTGATTTGTAGATCTGTTCTCTGTTCTCTTCGGCTTTTTCGACTAAAGGGAGATAATAACACTATCTAATCACCAAGACAAAGTTACACAAACAGTTGACCATTAAGTCCTGCTGTGTTCACACAGAGCGTCCACAGGTAAAGGCTTTATCACCTATTTGTATTATTTACGTGTGTGTTAGTGTTAGCTCCATAAAGAACCGATCACTCTGTATAGCGGAGTGAGAGGTTCTTTATGGAGCTGTGTGTGTGTGTGTGTGTGTGTGTGTGTGTGTGTGTGTGTGTGTGTGTGTGTGTGTGTGTGTGTGTGTGTGTGTGTGTGTGTGTGTGTGTGTGTGTGTGTGTGTGTGTTAGCCTTAGATCAAGACTATCGTAGAGGTGTTTCTTTTTTTTATCGAGACTTTTACTTTCGTATCTACGAGAGTCTTAGCTCCACCCCCCCAGTTTTGCCCTGGAATGTCACCAGTAAAGCCCGTATTTCTCCAAACGTGTACAAATGCAATATATTAAGATGCTTACCCGCTTGCTCCAAATGTTAACTAGGTGTCCGGAATATTTTTTCAATGTATTAGTCCATATTATTCAATAAAGAAGTGGTTTAATCCCGTTTGTGGCCGATTCTGTCTGAAGTTTCCAGTGGACGGGAGTGTTGGCGCGCATCTGGTGAAAACCGGAATTACACTGAATTTAAAGAGGGGGGGAAATGGCGTTCGGCCACAAACAGGATTAAAACACTTCCCTATTGAATAATATGGACTAAGACATTACACAAATACTCCGGACACTTAGTTAACATTTGGGGCAAGCGGGTAAGCAACTTATATTTTGCACTTGTACAAGTTTGGAGAAATATGGGCTTTACTGGTGAAATTCCTGGGCAAACTGGGGGAGGGGTCACTAAGACTGGTATCAAATACATCTACAATAGTCTTAATCTCTGTGTGTGTGTGTGTGTGTGTGTGTGTGTGTGTGTGTGTGTGTGTGTGTGTGTGTGTGTGACAGAGAGTTTTTTGATAGATTGATTGAATACTCAATAACTAAGTACATTTACTCAGTACTGTAGTTAGGTACAATTTTGAGGTATGTTTTCTTTTTACTTTACTGGAGTATTACCAATTGTCAGTACTTTTACTTCTACTCCACTACATCAATACAGAACTTGTACTTGTAACAGAGTATATCAATCTACATACATGCAGCATTGATACTTAAAGGAGTAGTTCACCCCAAAAAAATACTTATTTTCTATCAATTATTCATCCCATGAAGCCTTGAATTCACGAGACAATTATCTGATGACTGTCTCTGTCAGACTAGATCTGCAAGCTCACAACGCATCACGGATGCAACACGTGATCTATTTCGGCATTAGATTAAAACAAGAGCCTGCCTAGTCTAATCATTTGGTTCTCAAAGTGCGGTCAGGGGACCCCCAGGGGTCCTTGAGGGAGTTCCAGGGGGTCCTCAGGTAATTGATTGATAGTTAGGAGCCAAATGGACCCTTATGGGTCTGTAACTCTGAGAGTGTACAAATGGAACCAAATGGAATATTTGTACACTTTCAGAGTTAAATGAACATTGATTTTACAATATAAATTGGGGTCCCAGAGATAGAAATGCCATTAAATGGGGGTCCGTAGCCTAATGCATGTCAAACTGGGGGTCCTTGAAATTAAAATGGTTGAAAATCACTGCTAGAGCCGTAAAAATCTTCTCTTATGGGAGTCCCCTGGACCCCCATAAGGCATATCTTTTCAAACGGGGGGTCCGCGGGCTAATAAGTGTCAAGGTTGGGGGTCCTTGACATGAAAGAGTATATTTGTATCTCTAAAGAGTTTCTTATCAGTCAGCAGATGCTGAGGACGAGGAGGAGAGGAGGAGACTCCTGGTGGTGAAGGTGGAGGGAGCTGTGGAGACCAGAGAGACTGACCAGATGTTCACAGGGAGTCACATCAGCACCAGAGGAGGAGGAGGAGGAGATAGTGTTACAGCGCCTCCCGGTGGCCTGGAGGATCACAGTGATGGGAAAGCAGCCGGACATCCCAGTGTAACAGAGGTCAGTGGATCCCATGTTGTCGTCCAGATAATAAGGAATCTATGCACTGTACATGTGTGATCTACTTTACAGCAGTGGTAACCAACCCTTCAACACGTCGCTCTGCAAAGCCGTCTCATTCCATCCCAATACACAACATCCCAATACACATAGGATTGTCTTTGAAGCTTTCCATGATCCCTGAAATAGAGCCTGTGAGCCAATCAGACCTCAGTAAAAACATGGATTCCAGTGTTTTTCAATTATTTTGGTTGAAGACCAGTTGGCTACAGTTGGAGATTAAGTGTCTGGCTCAGTGACCCTTCAACACATATATCTACTATACATAGATATTGTCTATAGATACAGATAGGTTGAATGTTGTTCTTAAACTACAGTGTTGGCATGGTCCAGGTTGTGGTCATCTAAAAGCATTGTGAATACTATGAAAGTTCTAAGGATGTTAATGATCATCATGCACTCGCACAGATGTGATCAGGTGACGTTTTTAACTTGCACACTTTTTGTGGTGATCTGGCAGAGAGGTTATGAGGGACAAAAGGTTGGAAGTGGCACCTTGACACTTTGAGTTTTGATCCCGGAGTTCTCACGTGGGGAAAGGGTTGAAGCTAAATGTTTTTCAAACGTGGCCATATTTGAAAATATGACAATAGCTGCATCTCCTCACCTGTCATACTGTACCTTTGGACCACAACAAAGTCACATACAATACAAATACATCGCATTACAACAATTATATTAAACTACAGTGCAATGTCTTAGTCTTTCAATTAGCAGTGTAGCCACATGTAAGCCACTCATCGTTTCGGTCAACAAAACGATAACAATTCAGTCTTTTTTTCCCCCGCATGCATGTGGCATTGCTATTATATTGACAGTGCAATAAATTGTCTTAAGGTCAAATGTCAGTGTAGCCAAATGTAACCAGGTGTGAAAAGAGGTCTATAAAAGCATCTTAAGAATGACACAAGGAGCAAGCATTTTGGAATTATAAATTCTACTGTATCTGCCCAGATTAATTTCAAAACAAATCATATAAATCATTATACTGGCGCGCCTTAAATAATGCATTTTAGGAAAGAAGCCGCTGGTCATGTAATATCTGTCCTTGTGCCACGAACGATGTGCTGAGACTTTGGACTGTCTGACTTAAGTAAAGAGGTTAGAAGAGATATTATGCCTTTTGTGTGTGTGTGTGTGTGTGTGTGTGTGTGTGTGTGTGTGTGTGTGTGTGTGTGTGTGTGTGTGTGTGTGTGTGTGTGTGTGTGTGTGTGTGTGTGTGTGTGTGTGTGTGTGTGTGTGTGTGTGTGTGTGTGTGTGTGTGTGCGCTTGTGCATGTAGCAGATGTCCAACAGTGATGGCTGTGTGTCCAGTCACATCATGTCCCCTCAGTGCCACATGCATTCCTCCCTGACCTCTGCTGCCCCCTGGAGGACTGATGGCTGCATGGCTCCCATCTTCACCCTGGAGGACAACTGCACTGAGACTGAGGCAGGCTGTGAGTGAACACACACACACACACACACACACACACACACACACACACACACACACACACACACACACACACACACACACACACACACTCATTATTTCAGACCCAAGGGAGATCCATAACACAATAAAAATAGAAATAAGAGATACAATATAAATGCTTCCACCATGTTCAGTTTCAAACATACAGACGATGGCCGATGGTTCCACAGTCTAGAGGAGAACCTGACAGAACTACGTGTAGGGTTAGTTATGACGGCAATGATGTCATTTACTGACTCAGATGCACTACACATAAATCTATACATAAGGTTGCGTAGCACAGCAGAGCAGGTGGATACCAACAATAACAAACATCTGGCTTGCACTGGAGCTTCTTGGAGCTCTCAGTAGCAGCCTCATGCAGTCATTATAAGACACTGTGAGTCGTCTGATGCTGCCGTCTTTGTAGAGACACCACAGGTGGGCAGTCAGTATACAGAGGTGTACAGAAAGATATAAAGAGAGAGATCTTCACCGGTACTGAGCACATGCTAAATTTGCGACACAGCATGTTCCCGTGAGCATACAGCTTCCATCTATGTATGTACTTTGTCATCAGAAAGGTCATTTGAGATTATATGGACCAAATATTTCATCTCACAGCAGACATAAGGGCAGTGCCAGAGAGATAGAAGTCAGGAAAGGTTAACTGTCTGTCTTCCCTGCTTCGGACAATCATCATCTTAACCCTTAACACACACACACACACACACACACACACACACACACACACCAAGGTTATAATAGTTTTGGATTTTTCATTATAGTTTAGTTTTAGTTAGTTTTGAATTATTTTTTTCTAATTCAGTTTAGTTTTAGTTAGTTTTGACCGAATTCAGTTAGTATTAGTTAGTTTTTAGAGCGGGTTCGCTAGTTTTTATTTAGTTTCTATTTTTGTGACAACGCTTAGTTTTAGTTTAGTTTTTATTAGTTTTAGTGTTAGTTTTAGTTTTTTTTCATACTTTGGGTTTTTTGTCAGGTGCAGGATGCAACAGGTCAAAGTAAGTATTGTGTGATAAAAACTAAAACAAAAGATACCATTTAAAAATATATATTATTCAGTTACTGTTTGACAATCAACCATCCACACAACAGTCCACAAGATAGCAGCCTTAAGTGCAACATGTACTGTGCCTGGTATAAATCAAAATAGCCATACAATATATGAACATAAACCCTTTCATGACACACACAGGGTCCAGGGGTCTCAGGTTTCTGAGGTGCTCAGAGAGGCTGCCTTGTCAAGGTACTCGCTATCAGTGGTGGAAAAAGTATTCACATTTGTTACTTAAGTAAAAGTATCAATACTGCAATGTAGAAATACTCTGTTACAAGTAAAAGTCCGGAATTCAAAATGTACTTGAGTAAAAGCACAAAAGTATTGGTATCAAAATTACAAACAAAGGTAAAAGTACTCATTATGCAGAATGTCCCATTTCACAAGTTTTCAAAATGTAGGCTATAAAAGGTAAACAAATCTTTTGAAAAAAGCAGATCTACAAGCTCACCAAAGCATGGTGAGCTTGTAGATCGGCTATTTTCAAATGGCCAAAATGAAGTGGGTATAATGTATGTTTTGTAATAATAATCAAAATACTACTAACTAATAACTAAAGTTTTCAAATAATTGTAGTGGAGTAAAAGTACCATTATTACCTCTGAGAGATGTAGTGGAGTAGAAGTAAAAATACAGAAAATTGGAAATACTCCAGTAAAGCAAAAGTACCTCAAAATTTTACTTAAGTGGGCTACAGTAGGCTACTTGAGTAAATGTACTTAGTTACTTTACACCGTGGACCGTGGGGTTTTTCCCCTTGATAATTGCTCCACATTTTATCACCCGTTTGCACTACAAGGCAATTGTTATTGTCTTTCTTGCTGTTGTATTCAAATAAATCCCATATAGGACCATATTTCTCCCAACTTGTTTCTCCGTCACCATTATAAAGTAACGTGCAGTGCCGTGCAGTCAGTCAGTCAGTCAGTGCTGCTCACGTGCTACGATGCACATTGAAAACAACCGGAGTAACTCGCCCCAAAACACGCTCGCCCCCAATTCTTTCGCGTACAAGTGATTCTAATACCACCGGATTTGCCCTGGGGCGACAGTGTTTTGGGGCAACTACGTCAGCGGACCAACGGTGACTGCAACTGACGTAGAACTGCCCAGGGGAAATGAATCAAATTAATTTAAATCTAAAAGGCTTATAGATATTGACAAAAATATTTAGTTTAGTTAACTGAAATGTTTTTTCACCTTTAGTTTTCGTTATTTCGTTAGTTTTAGTTAACTATAATAACCTTGACACACACACACACACACACACACACACACACACACACACACACACACACACTTTGTCAAGAGTGTGGACAAGTAAATCAAATGCAGGTCTGCACTCAAAAGTACCATTTAATTAATTTAAAAAAAGTCAAAAGTTGATAACATCTGTACTTCAGCTGTTTGTAGTTAATCCTATTTTTTATGATATGTATATATATATATCCACATATATATATAATTAATAAATAAAATACATGAGCGTCTCTTTGGTGTACATCATACATATATCTGTATAGTATACAGATATATTTATATATCTAGATATAAATATTCACATATGCATTTTGTGTTGACTCTCAGAGTGCTTTCCCACCGCAGAGCCTAAAATCAATCATTGAATATATACGTCTTTCACAGTTTTACTGAACGGAGATGTCAGTTAAGTCAATTACTTATGTCACTATTTGACTTTAGGCAGTGGAATCTAAATTAGTTGCGAGGTTTGTCAATAGACTAGGTAACGAAAACATTGGTTAGTGCTGTTTGGATTTGTAGATCAGTTACACAATAAATACTTTGTCCGTGACAATTTTGTATAAGTAGCGTGAATTTGTAACAGACGATATAAAACCTGAAAACACCGGTGATCATTATAAAACATCAATCAATAAACAGGGGAATCAATCTGATCCAATCATAAAACACATAGAGTTGGTCTCTGCTGACGTTACCCCTTCTCTCCTCCTCCTAGATCTCTCACTCCTTCCTGTGTGTAAAGAGGAGGTTTCCCCTGAACAGCAGGAGAGGAGCCCCAGTCTGGTCCAGGTGAAACTAGAACCTCCACAGATTGAAGAGGAACAGCAGGAGAGGAGCCCCAGTCTGGTCCATGTGAAACTAGAACCTCCACAGATTAAAGAGGAACAGCAGGAGATGAGTCTCAGTCTGGTTCATGTGAAACTAGAACCTCCACAGATTAAAGAAGAACAGCAGGAGATGAGTCTCAGTCTGGTCCATGTGAAACTAGAACCTCCACAGATTAAAGAAGAACAGCAGGAGATGAGTCTCAGTCTGGTCCATGTGAAACTAGAACCTCCACAGATTAAAGAAGAACAGCAGGAGATGAGTCTCAGTCTGGTCCATGTGAAACTAGAACCTCCACAGATTAAAGAGGAACAGCAGGAGATGAGTCCCAGTCTGGTCCAGGAGGAAGCAGAACCTCTACAGATTAAAGAGGAACAGGAAGAGGAGCTACTTCAAAGACCAGAGGAGGCTGCTGGCTCAACGTTGACATTACTAGCAGTGAAAAGTGAAGATGAAGATGAAAACAGAGACACAGAGCCTCTAGCCAGCACCCCAACTGAACACATTAAAACACAAGATGTAGAGGACTGTGGAACATCACAACCAACTAGTGACCAGCTCCTCTCTTCACACTGTTCAGAATCTGACACTGAAGACAGTGATGACTGGGAGGAGACCAGGGAAGGTCAGTCAGCTTTAAACAAACTGAACTCAGAGCTGTTCCAGGACCTGAAATCATCAAAGCAAACTCCATCCATGAGGACTCACACAGGGAAGGGAAGTTTTAGGTGTACAGAGTGTGGCAAAGTCTGTGGTTACATGAGTCGCCTGAAAGTCCATATGAGGACTCATACAGGTGAAAAACCCTTTACTTGTACACAGTGTGGAAAACTGTTTAGTCAGAAGAGTAAGCTGAAACAACACATGATTAGTCATACAGGTGAAAAACCCTTTACTTGTACCGAGTGTAGCCAAGTCTTTGGTTACAAGTGTCATCTGAAAGACCACATGAATATTCATACAGGTGAAAAACCCTTTAGTTGTACAGTTTGCAGCAAAGCCTTTGGTTCAAATTATACTTTGAATTTACACATGAGGATTCATACAAATGAAAAAGTCTTTACCTGTATTGAGTGTGGTAAAGTTTGTTAAAATGAGTCACCTGAAACAACACATGAGAACTCATACAGGTGAAAGACCCTTTACTTGTATAGTTTGTGGAAAAAGATTTTCACAAAATGGTACTCTGAAGAGGCACACGAACAAATTACATCCATAAAGATTGATACAGGGGAATGAAAAACTTAAGTTGTAGTATGTGGCAAATATTTTGGTCTAAATGCAACTCTTAATTTCAACAGATGGATTCACACAGGAGAGAATTCTGTTGAACAGGAAAATAAATAATCTGAGGTGACACCTGATATCTCATATAAAACGTTTTATCATTCACATGACATTGCTTATCACCAGTGGTGTAAAGTAACAAAGTACATTTACACAATTTACTCAAGTAAAATGCTGTGGTATTCTTGACTTGAGTATTTACAATGTTCAATACTTTTACTTCTACTCCACTACACCTCAGAGACAAATATTGTTCTTTAACTCCACTATAATTATTTGAAAACTTTAGTTCCTTTGTAGATTTTGATTATTATTACAAAACATACATTAACCACTTTAGCCCTATTTAAACTTCTACTTTTCATTTGGATGTATGCATTTATATTGTTGAAGTGTTTTGTACACTCTGAGTTGTTTTTACTATAATTCTTTATGTTCCAAAATGTAATTTTAACCTTCCTTAAATCTCTAAATTCTGTTGTCTGTATAATAATTGTAATATAATATTAGAATGCCTTTTCATGCCCTGATTCCATGTGTTTTCTGTGTCACGGAAGTCGGAGGGCTTTTACAAACAGAGTCATGTTTGGAGACAGTGTGTTATCTTGTTCAGAGTAAAAGCCAATGTTCTGTTACAGAAAATATCTTGTTGGTTCTTGTGTTTCTTTTTTACTGCTTGTCTTTACCTTGTATTATGGGAGAGATCTACTTTTTAACCACTTAAACCCTGCTTTGTTGTACCGTAGGTCAAATAGCGAAAATAGCTGATCTACAAGCTCACACCATAGTGGGCTATTTTCACTAAATAATCATCTATTTCTGTTGACTGTCGACCTATTATGCTGTGCCCAGAATAAGGACGCCAGGGTTCATGTGGTTAACTGACTGTAGTTGAATTGGAACACACACAGGAACATGTGGAGGTCATATACTGTACACAGAGAAGAGAGAGTGAATTAAAACATATTATATTAACTTCATCATGTACCTCAGACCACTATGCACAGTGTCTAGTGTCTGCTGGGGAAGCTTAAAGCTCAGTAACATTGGACTCCGTAGCAGTGAAACAGTCTGACAGACCTATTGATTGATTTAATACTTTAGTCAGAAATGTAAACAGTACGTGGTACAGTAAGACATTAAGGCTAAAAGCATAACACAAAAAAGTCCTGGGGACTTCCATAGTGATCCTATGTATTCAATTAATCAACATAGGAACAAATTTACACAATAATACATGTCATCAACAAATACAAAATACTATATGTACAAAAGAGATGAGAAAATTACATTTTTTTTTGTGGTCTAATTTGTCCTGTTTTTCAGGCCCAAAACACGTAGCCCCATGGTTTCAACCACATGTTAACAGTCAGTAACGTAAATGATGAACAATAAACACAATATGTTTATTATTATTATGACCTAAAACAACTCAACACATGAACACGTATAGGTTGGTGCAGTAATGAATTCAGCCACTAGAGGGCAGAATCACCCCGGAGATTATTACAGTCTGAAGAAAACAAGCTTCTGTTTCCCTGATAAATTGTCTCTTTCCATCAAAACCAGTAGAAAGTTCGACTTGTGACACCATTGATACCAGTGTTGCTGTAAACGCTATTATATATGTGTTATTAATTCATCTCATAATGTCATTTCTTCAAGTCAAGACGTTCACACGAGGATAAAAAAAAGAAAAACAGAAACAACAACAGACTTGTTCTGTGTGCGGAACTCCAAATCCCATCCGCGTTCCCACACGGACATATTAACGGAGTGCACATAGCTATGCACCCCCTTAATATGTCCGTGTGGGAACGCGGGTTTGTTTGTGTCTCATATGCGAACAGCCTTCTGGCTGTTGAGGCTTCCCTTCTGCCTAACGTGTTTTGCGACGCGACGCATTGACTGTTGATTTGTAGATCTGTTCTGTTTGGCCTTTTCCGTCACTATCATCAGGTATTGTTTAGTTACTACTGGTGGAGACTAAAGGGAGATAATAACACTATCTAATCACCAAGACAAAGTTACACAAACACTTTGGCCATTAAGTCCTGCTGTGTTCACACAGAGCGTCCACAGGTAAAGGCTTTATATCACCTATTTGTAATAGTGTGTGTGTGTGTGTGTGTGTGTGTGTGTGTGTGTGTGTGTGTGTGTGTGTGTGTGTGTGTGTGTGTGTGTTAGCCTTAGATCAAGACTATCGTATTATTTTTTTTATCGAGTCTGACTTTTACTTTCGTAATTAAGAGAGTCTTAGGTCTACCCCCCCCCCCCCCCCATTTGTCCTGGAATGTCACCAGTAAAGCCCGCGTATTTCTCCAAACATGTACAAATGCTAAATATAAGGTATAATATTTATGATTCTGACGTTTTCAATCTACGAGAGTTGTAGGGTTCACGCTAGCCCTAGAATGTCTGTGATCTTACATACATTTCATGTATTCCAAATACACAGTCATAGATCACCCTCGTCGACGCGCTGTGTAGTGACGATCTGCGCGGCCGTAAAAGTGCTCTAAACTCCGTCTGTACTCGCCCAATAATTAATTCCTAAGACTTGGAGTCATATTTTGTCCTCTAGTTTCATATCCATTTGAAAGTTCTGCCAGAAAACGTGTGTTTAGTCAAATATCTCCACTTTTCCACGAGCTGCACACGGACGACTTTCTGTATGGGCGAGGGGCACGGACTTGAGTGAAGGACCAAATTTACCCAAACATCCTCTTGTCATCACAAACGTCATAACAAATTGACACAGGGAAGCACAAACGAATGGGGAATTGATTGATTGATGTAGTTTATTTAGTAAGACATGAGAATAGTACGTGACAGTACATAACAGTACATGGAAGTACAAATTCACAATACAAGGTCTACTAAACTGGAACTCTCATTTAGCACGCAGCTTGTTTAAGATGAGAACCCCATGCACACAAATCATGATGACATAAGAGACAGACAGATATACACACTACTATACAGAATGTCATACAATCAGCTTTCAGGTTACTGGTATGAAGAGAGAAAAATATATATATATACAAAAGAGGAAAATGAAGGAGGGGGGGGGTAGGGGGGGTAGGTTAAGACTTAGACAGGGGCCATTTTCGAATTGCAGCCTCCTGAAGGTGTATCTTTAGGGCAGTTTTGAAAGTGAGTAGGGTTTTACACTCCTTTACTCCTTTTGGTAGGGCATTCCACATTTTTGATGAATAGCATGAGAACGAGTTAATTCCCTTAGTTGAGCCAAATCTGGGTTGAACATGATTTGTGGAGCTGCCTCTGGTGTTATGATCATGGACTTCGTTAACATTTTGGAAGTATTTTGACAAATACAGGGGATCCCAATGTTGTGTTGTATCTTGAAGACCAGGCCCATAGCAAGTTGCTGTACTCTGTCCTCAACCCTAAGCCATCCAATCCTAGCAAAATGAGCAGGGGTATGGGTTTTGTGATTGAGGCCAAGAAGTTGCCTTACAAGTTTGTTTTGGGATGTTTGGAGCCTTGTTTTTAAGGCCTTGGAGGTGTTGTGATACCATGAAGTGCATGCATAATCATAATGACCTGTGTGTGTGTGTGTGTGTGGTGTGTGTGTGTGTGTGTGTGTGTGTGTGTGTGTGTGTGTGTGTGTGTGTGTGTGTGTGTGTGTGTGTGCGCGCTTGCGCTTGTGCATGTAGCAGATGTCCAACAGTGATGGCTGTGTGTCCAGTCACAGCATGTCCCCTCAGTGCCACATGCATTCCTCCCTGAGCTCTGCTGCCCCCTGGAGGACTGATGGCTGCATGGCTCCCATCTTCACCCTGGAGGACAACTGCACTGAGGCAGGCTGTGAGTGACCCCACACACACACACACACACACACACACACACACACACACACACACACACACACACACACACACACACACACACACACACACACACACACACACACACACACACACACACACACACACTCTCTTTATTTCAGACCCAAGGGAGATCCATAACACAATAAAAATAGAAATAAGAGATACAATAAAAATGCTTCCACCATGTTCAGTTTCAAACATACAGACGATGGCCGATGGTTCCACAGTCTAGAGGAGAACCTGACAGAACTACGTGTAGGGTTAGTTATGACGGCAATGATGTAATCTATTGACTCGGATACCCTACACATAAATCTATACATAAGATTGCGTAGCAAAGCAGAGCAGGTGGATAACCCAACTAACAAACATCTGGCTTGCACTGGAGCTTTCTTCTTTCCTTCTTTGTAGCGAAACCACAGGTGAGCAGTCAGTATACAGAGGTGTACAGAAAGATATAAAGAGAGAGATCTTCACCGGTACTGAGCACATGCTAAATTTGTGACACAGCATGTTCCCTCCTTGAGCATACAGCTTCCGTCTATATATGTACTTGTCATCAGAAAGGTCATTTGAGATTATATGGCCCAAATATTTCATCTCACAGCAGACACTAAGGGCAGTGCCAGAGAGATAGAAGTCAGGAAAGGTTAAAGGGATATTTCACTTTCAAAAAAACTTTTGTGAGCCCTCCAGACCATTTTTAAGTTGCTTGATTCATTATTTAGATATTTGATATTCATTTTATTAGACACTCCCCCTTCCTGTACAAACCCATTATAACTTAAAACTCAATTTTTAACATGTTAGATTCATCAAAAACACCCGTCCTTGGTTCTGGTGACTCACCATGCCCTCCTAATACGCGAGGGGGCCGTGTTTTTTCGATAACTTTTTTCATTTATTTTTTATATATTTATTTGAAAATTAAAAAAAAAAAATACGATAAAAAAATGTAATTGTTTTTTTCATTAAATGGAGTTTGAAGTTATAATGGGTTTGTATAGGAAGGGGGCGTGTCTGATAAAATGAATATTAAATAATGAATCAAGCAACTTAAAAACTGTCTGGGGGGCTCACAAAAGCCTGGGTAGACGATAGAATTACCCAAAGTTTTTTTTAAAGTGAAATATCCCTTTAACTGTCTGCCTTCCCTGCTTCGGACAATCATCATCTTATCTTAACCCCTTTTGGCATTGTACCACACACACACACACACACACACACACACACACACACACACACACTTTGTCAAGAAAATCCAATGCAAGTCTGCACTAGACTCAAAAGTACCATTTCATTATTTTTTTAAGTCAAAAGTTAATATTTCTTTTACTTCAGCCGTTTGTATTTAATCCTGATTTTCAGATAAAGATAAGACATGAGTGTCTGTTTGGTTATTGCTGTACATCATACATATATCTGTATAATATACAGATATATTCATACATCTAGATATAGACTACTAGTAGTAAATATTCACACATGCATTTTGTGTTGACTCTCAGAGTGCTTTCCCATCGCAGAGCCTAAAACCAATCATTGAATATACTGTATACGCCATTAAGCCCTCCTATTGGATGGGTTGAGCTGAACACCATCACACCACACACATCAATCTGATCCAATCATAAAACAGAGTTGATCGCTGCTGATGTTACCTCTTCTCTCCTCCTCCTAGATCTCTCACTGCTTCCTGTGTGTAAAGAGGAGGTTTCCCCTGAACAGCAGGAGAGGAGCCCCAGTCTGGTGCATGTGAAACTAGAACCTCCACAGATTAAAGAGGAACAGCAGGAGGAGCTACTTCAGGAGGCTGATGGGTCAACATTGACATTACATAGACTAACATATGGATCCAGATATGTTTACCGAATGGAATATACAGGTAGATCACTTTCTCACACATTTCTCACTGTTTGTTTTGGATTTCCCTCTAAAAACTTCCCTGTCTACCAAAATGAAAACACTGACTGCTAGTATAGAGGGAAATGATGGGTACAAAATGTATATATTGTTATATAAATACAGGGCAAAGTTACACACTATGCCTTTAACTCTAATTTGATCATTTGTCTAGAGTACCTGAACCTCCCTGTGTGTAAAGAGGAGGTTTCCCCTGCACAAGAGGAGAGGAACTCCAGTCAGGTCCAGGATGAACCAGAACCTCTACAGATTAAAGAGGAACAGGAAGAGGAACTTCTTCAAAGACCAGAGGAGGCTGCTGGCTCAATGTTGACTTTACTAGCAGTGAAAAGTGACGATGATGATGATGAAAACACAGAGCTTCTAGCCAGCACCTCAACTGAACACATGAAAACACAAGCTGATGTAGAGGACTGGGTCCCATCACAACCAACTAGGGACCAGCTCCTCTCTTCACACTGTTCTGAATCTGACACTGAAGACAGTGATGACTGGGAGGAGACCAGGGACGATCAGTCAGCTTTAAACAAACTGAACTCAGAGCTGTTCCAGGACCTGAAATCATCAAAGCAAACTCCATCCATGAGGACTCACACAGGGAAGACAAGCTGGAGGTGTACAGAGTGTGGCAAAGTCTTTGGTTACGTGAGTCTTCTGAAACGACACATGAGGACTCATACAGGTGAAAAACCCTTTACTTGTACTGAGTGTGGAAAAGTGTTTAATACCAAGGGTCATCTGAAACGACACATGATTAGTCATACAGGTGAAAAACCCTTTACTTGTACTGAGTGTGGAAAAGTGTTCAGTCACAAAGGTAATCTGAAACAACACATGATCACTCATTCAGGTCATACAAGTGAAAAACCCTTTACTTGTACAGTTTGCAGCAAAGGCTTTTTTTCAATTCATGCTTTGAATACACACATGAGGAATCATACAAGTGAAAAACTCTTTATTTGTACCGAGTGTGGTAAAGTTTACGTTAAAAAAGGTCACCTGAAAGAACACATGAGGACTCATACAGGTGAGAAACCCTTTACCTGTACTGAGTGTGGCAAAGACTTTGGTCACATGAGTAATCTGAAACGACACATGAGGACTCATACAGGAGAAAAACCCTGTACTTGTATAGTTTGTGGGAAAAGATTTTCACAAAGTGGTAATCTGAAGAAGCACATGAACAAATTACATCCATAAAGATTGATACAGGGGAATGAAAAACTTAAGCTGTAGTATGTGGCAAATATTTTGGTCTAAATGCAACTCGTAATTTCAACAGATGGATTCAGACAGGAGAGAAATCTGTTGAACAGGAACATGCTTTTCAAAGAAACAATCTGAGGTGACACGTGATCTCTCATATACAACCTTTTATCATTCACATGACATTGCTTATCACCAGTGGTGTAGAGCCCTGTACCTTTTAGGTACTCCTGGGCTGGGCAACTGGGTTGACGTGTGACGCGTGCAAATTCATTCATTCAACCTTTATTTATTTTCTCGGGGATACATTGAGGGCAGAGCCCTCATTTTCAATGATGCCGAGATTACAAAAGCATAATACAACAGTGTAAATAATAATGATGGATGAAAACAGCAGGATAAACAAGTTATGTATGTGAAAACAGCAAAAACAAAATCATAAAACAGTAATAAAGACAGCTTGATTAAAACAGTGACAATCTAACACGACAAGATTAGCTAGCAAGTTTTTAAATTGACCCAGTGAGACCATGGAATCCATTTTTAAAGTGCGTTGTAATTCGTTCCAAGTGAAAACCTGAAAGCTGTTTTGCCTAGCTCGGTGTTGGCCTTGGGGACCAGTAATGGGATGTATTCCTGAGAGTGTGTTTGATGGGTGGAAGTATTTGGTTTTAACAGTGATGAAATGTATGTTGGTGAACCCATTAAGACCTGGAACGCATCTGTGTCACTTTAGATTTCTTTGGCTATTCAAAAATAGCAGATATACAAGCTCATATGAGCTTGTAGATCTGCTATTTTCGAAAAATCATGATTTATTTTTATTTTTAGATTAAAAAAAGAAAACGCTTAGGATTTAGAAAACATTTTTAAGAATCGCCTTAGGGGGCACGGTGGCGCAGTCGGTAGCGCTGTCTTCTCACAGCTAGAAGGTCCTGGGTTTGATTCCCGCCGGGGACGCTGTGGGCGCTGGGGGGGCGTGTTCTCTCCTCCGCGTCATCAGCGCCCATACCCTAGGTGGGGTTGGCGAAAGGGCCTACTCTGTGTGGAGTTTGCATGTTCTCCCCGTGTCCCCTAGGGTAGGTACCCTCACAAAAAACATGCAGTAATCCTGGTCACTATACTGCCTCCCCCTGGTCAGCCGGGGCGCCTGATGGAGGGGAAAGGAACTGGTTGGAATAACGTGTTCCTTCCACGCGCTACGTCCAACCAGGGAAACTCTCCCCTGTCAGGTGACAAGAAGGTCGGCTCTCATGCATTGAAGGAGGCATGAGCTCGGCCCTGGCCTCCCTAGGTTTTTACATAGACAATTGGCACTGGGTGTAAAAAATGGGGTTACAAAATCGTGGATAAACATTTAAAGAAAAAAAAAAGAATCGCCTCAGGCCTTAATGGGTTAACTCAATTCAATGTCCAGAGCAAGTTGTGTCTCTTTGGATATGTCAATCCTTTTATCAACATTAAGCCATGCAAACAAACATGAACTCACTTGTGATATAAAACGACATTGAACGCCGTCCGCCACACACGGCTGGACTAAACTATGTGGCTTCTCCTGTTGCACACCTGCCCACAATCACCCACTGACAGGTATGTCATGGTTCCCATAGCAACCACCCGTGTAAATCACTGACTAATCTCTCAAGAACAGATTCTGCACTGCGTTGGAATCTGTCGGGGAGGTTCGTCATAACGTGTGCGCATTGGCTACAAGTGGGCGTGCCTTCAGATCAGGAAGCAGGCCGCGCTTTACCCAATCAAATGTAGTGGGCGGGATTCACATGTCCGTCGATCTTTCCCCCTCGAAACAAACCCAAACTAATTTAACAATAGCGTCCGCGGAGCAGACAAAACCACGGAAAGATATTCACATTTTAACTTGCTCTTTCATCATAGAAACAAGTGGGCTTATAACCAAAACGATCCATGCTCTCTGGGAGAAGTGGTGTTAGTGTTCCGTGTAGAAATATTGTTAGTGGGAATGAAAACATAGTGGCACCCACCGGAAGTGAAAGCTGAAGGCAGACCTAAACCCCGGTTTCCTTTGCGCACGTGTGCTACGTCGACTTCCTCCCAGAGCCAACAGACATAGAACAAACAGCAGAGGTCGCTGTTTTTCATTTTCAGTTGGATCTGGGTTCCCAGATTGATCACTGACTAACTGATTGACATGACGTCATAGTCATTACCAAGGCCACACCATTCAATTAAAGAAAACAAAATAAACATAAAGGCATTTTGGCTGTGGTGTAAAATAACAAAGTACATTTATTCAAGTACTGTACTTAAAGGCATACTAGGTAACGTTTTCAACAAAACTAAAGTTAAATTGTATATCTTTTGTGAGTGGCAAAAGTTTCACAACACCCACTCCATGAATTTCACCCCCGGAAGCCTTTTATTTATATATTTTCTATTGAACGTGGACTGGGGGGACTTTCCCGGGGAAATGACGTCATCTGGCCGGAAAACGGAGGTGGAAATGCACTGGTTTCCTGTTTGGCCAGGAACTACCGCAACGGTTTCCTGTTTGGCCAGGAACTATCGCGCAAATAACAAAAAGGAACCTCACGCTGATTTTAAGAGAATGTAGGATTAGAAGACCCCACATTGGTGGGACTACAAATTTAATAAAAAATTATAATATTATTATTGCCACAATTAATGGGAGGGAATCAACACAGTTACTTGAAAAACCTCAAAACGTTCAAAGTAAAAATAAATAAATTAAAAGGGCCTTTTTAAACAGAAAGCAAATGTTGGTGCCAGAGGATAGGCCATTAGGGTCCCCAACATCAGTAGCATATCATACACTGTAGCTGTCCCAGAGATGGGTTGAATTTTGTGGTATATTTATTTAATTTTGTCTGAAAATTGTGAATTATGTTTTCATTTTGTGTGATCAACTGTATTGATGATTTTTTTTTTTACATTATTGTAGTGCCATCTACTGGTCAGGTCATGTCATTGTATTACATGGGCAGATGTCAGGTAACACCAATCACCAGAACATTGGGTTCACCTGTGTGAGAGCTTAGATGCAGGTAATCAGAACAAACAGAGTATCAGAGGTGAAAGGAGCTCCCGCTATGCAAAGAAGAGTCTACAAAATATAAATACAGATAAATAAGATAAAAATAACCTAACACTCCTGAATGCACACGGTAGAAGGCGCACGCGGTACGTCACCTGTTATTGTGTTTGTCTGGACTAGTGTTGATTTTGACAGCAAATTGTATTCAGTTTCAGTCATTTGAATAAAATTCCATTTAGTTTTATTTTGGTCACCTGAAATGTTTTACTGTTAGTCGAGTTTTAGTCGACTAAATATCATAAGATTTTAGTCGACTAAATCTACCGTTGATTTAGTCGACTAAGATGTATGATGGCGGTGCCTTGATGGCGTCGTAATGGCTGATTTTACACTTGGTTGCATGCCGAAAATAGCCGATCTACAAGCTCACAACGCGTCGCAGCTGTGAGCTTGTAGATCTGCTATTTTCAGAGTGCAACACCTGAGCGCAGCCAAGCAAAAATTTGACTCGTCTTTTAGTTCTTCTCCACTCGTCCCTCCCCAACATTTTAGTCTAGTTTTTATTTGTTGACGAAATTGTCAATATATTTAGTCTTAGTTTTAGTCGTCATAGCTTAGTTTATTGAGTGAAAAAAGGTAGTCGACCAACATTTTTCGTCATAGTTTCAGTTCACGAAATCAACACTGGTCTGTACAAGTTATTGTCATTGCATTAATTGTGTGTTCTGTGTGTGTTTATGCAACGTGGACAATTCATCAACATGGACATTTCATTGATAACGTGGACATTTCATGGACATTTAAAAAGACGACAGCAAATGGCTGCCAACAATCAAAAAACATGATTTGTTTTATGTCATTTCATTCACAGTTTTTCACGGTGTCTCTCTTGGGAGAAATAAAAGCCCTTGTGAACATCAGTCGGAGCGTGGTTTACTCTGCCTCAGAAAAAGACAGGTTAGGAGCAGTTATAATGACCCATATTATATATATATATATATATATATAATATACTGTATATATAACGTTATATACATTAGATCATACATTGGCAACTGGCAGCCCCCACCTTAACTTAATGCGGCCCGCAAGTTAATATCAGAATAGTGATATATTATTGATTTCAGCTGTTATGATTCCTAACATGCAAACATGACCCGCTTTGATTACTTCAGTCTATATTAGTAGCGTAATAGAGTACAGAAGTCCTGACGTCCCTCGTTCATCCCCTGGGTCGTAGAAGTCATTTCTCTGTGGAGAATAACATTGGGTCATCTTAGAATCGTCTCATATAAGAATTGTGGTCCAAAAATAAACAAACTGTCTCTGCCATATTATCAGGGAGGAGGTTCTGTATCGTTTATGATAGTCAGTCACTCATATTTGATACAGTCTGTTTCTGGAGAACATTTAACTAATTTGGTGGAAGTAACATTAATGTCAGTTGATGCTTCATATCCATAAGAGTCAAACTGCCGGGTCATTAGTTTATTTTTGGAACACAGTTCTTATTTGACGTGATATTAAACACGTCTGAGAATTCAGAATGGGGGAGGGGGAACCGCGACCCAGGTAGGATGCGTAAATTACGTCAGACTTCTCTATGACTAGTATTAAAATGAATACTTGTCTTTTTTACGTCCAATGTATTTGTATTTAAGTTCATAAAGTTAACAGAACTATAACTAAATGCATTTGAAATTAAATACAAATGTTACTTTTCAGGATTACAATTTAAAAATAGTAAAAATAGCCTCAAAAGCTTGTAGATCGGCTATTTTTGCGTGACATAGAATGACAAGAAAATCGCCACCCGGACTGCGCAGTCATCTGCCTAGGCGACTTCAACCGGACAGACTTAAAAAAGGTCTTTCCCAAATTCCACCAGCATGTCGCCTGCAGTACCCGTGGTGACAATATTCTTGACCACTGCTACACGCCCTTCAAGGATGGATACAAAGCTCTCCGCCGCCCACCGCTAGGAAGCTCTGACCACGACGCCATCCAGCTGCTACCTGCCTACAAACAGAGGCTAAAAAGGGAGCCGGTCGTTGAGAAGGAAATCCGAATCTGGTCTGAGGACACAGACGCTATGCTACAATCCTGCTTCTACCAGACTGACTGGGGGATGTTTAAGAACGCCGCTGGGAATAACATCAACGAACTCTCAGACTCAGTCACTGGCTTTATCAGCAAGTGCATAGATGACATAGTCCCAAAAAAGACAGTTCGGATCTATCCCAATCAGAAACCATGGATGGACAGCGGAGTACGTGCACATCTGCATGAACGGGACGCTGGTTTCAAATCTGGCGACGTGGAAACGCGCAACACGACGCGCGCGGCCCTAAACAGCGCCATCAGGAAGGCGAAAAAGGCCTACACAAAAAAGATGCAAGACAAACTCAGCAGTGGCGACATCAGGAGCACATGGCAGGCAGTACACACCTTGACAGACTGCAAAACAAGAACCAGAAGCGAGGTGAACCCGCCTGCCTCCCTCCCCAACGAACTGAACACTTTCTACGGCCGGTTTGAGATCAGCTCCAACCGCGGCAGCCAAGCGGGGCCATCAGCAGCACCAGCAGAGGAGAACCCTCCTCTAACCATCTCGGAGAGAGAAGTGCGTACAGCCTTCACACGGGTCAACATCCACAAGGCAGCCGGACCTGATGGGATTCCAGGCCGGGTCCTTAAGACATGTGCAGACCAGCTGGCGGGTGTCTTCGCTGACATCTTTAACCTCTCCCTCTCCCTGGCTGTGGTCCCTGCAGGGTTCAAAATGTCAACCATTGTGCCCATTCCCAAAAAGGCCAAAGTGACATGCCTGAACGACTGGAGACCTGTTGCTCTCACCCCGATCGTCAGCAAGTGTTTCGAGAAACTGGTGAGGGAATACATCAGCTCCACGCTACCTGCCTCGCTGGATCCGTGGCAGTATGCATACCGCAAAAACAGATCCACCGACGACGCTATTGCCATGGCTCTCCACACCGTCCTCTCGCACATGGACAACAAGCTGCTGAAGGACAAATATGTACGTATGCTGTTCGTGGACTACAGCTCAGCATTCAACACCATTGTCCCAGCAATACTTGACAAAAAGCTCAGACACCTAGGGCTACACCCAAGCATGTGCGACTGGATACAGGACTTCTTGTCCAACCGACATCAGGTGGTGAGAATGGGCAGCATCACATCCGACCCCCTGACCCTCAACACCGGAGCACCCCAGGGATGCGTGCTGAGCCCTCTCCTCTACTCCCTGTACACGTATGACTGCATAGCCACACATGTCTCCAACACCATCATAAAGTACGCGGACGACACGACAGTGATAGGCCGAATCGTCAACAACGACGAGTCTGACTACAGAGAGGAGATCAAATCACTGGCACACTGGTGCCGTGAGAACAACCTCTCTCTTAACGTCGACAAGACCAAAGAACTGATCGTGGACTTCAGGAGGCCGCGGAGAGACCATGCGCCCATCCTCATCGACGGTGCTGCAGTGGAAAGGGTCAGCGAGTTCAAGTTCCTCGGAGTACACATCGAGGAGGACCTCAAATGGGAGACGCACTCCACACACGTGAGGAAAAAGGCTCAGCAGCGACTGTACTGGCTCCGCCGCCTGAAGAAGCTCGGAGTAGGACGTCGCATCCTCAGGCTGTACTACAACAGTTCTGTCGAAGGCATCCTAACAGGCTGTGTCACGGCCTGGTACGGGAACTGCACTGCCCGAGAAAAGGTCAGCCTACAACGAGTAGTGCGATCGGCAGAGCGGATAATGGGAATCGAGCTCCCAGCGCTCCAGGAACTGTACAAAAAGCGGTGCGTGGTCAAAGCCAAGCGCATCATCAAGGACAAGCACCACCCAAGTCATAGACTGTTCAACCCCCTACAACGACCGCGACCGGGCAAGGGGCTCTACCGCAGTATCAAGAGTTCCACCACCAGATTTTGGTGTAGTTTCAATCCAGCCGCTGTCAGAATGCTGAATGGGGCATAAGCCTGGATGAGTTCAGCAGCCTGACAGCAGGCGGCGCAGACTTTTCTGGCTCTTCCTGAACACACCTGTGGATTATACCAGGGACAATGACTTGGACTTTAGCCCCCCCCTCGGACACACCTGTGGACTACACCAGGTACAAATGACTTTTTGTTGCACTCCCTCATGGAGCTACATGCGGATTATACTAGGGTCAGTCCACTCTAGGTGGACACGCACTGACCTTTTGCACCTTAATCCCTTGTATAACGCACTGACTTTTTTTGGGTCTTTTTATTGTGCTCCTTAAGCACCTTAACGTCCTTGTCCATCATGCACAGTATAAGTATAACATGCACAGTACAATACATTGCTGCTATGCTCAGGCACCTTAGTTTAGTTTTTTTAGTTTTATTTATTATCTCAGGTAATTTGTAAATATGTAGATAACCTGTCTGGCCTTCTGTTGCTCTCTTGTTTTTGATCTCCTTCCCACCTGCCCCCCACCCTCTTCTTCTCCCCCCCCCCTCTTCTTTCTATGGAAACTAACGTTGCGATGGGAACGATGTACAAAAAAGAATTTCACCCACTTTTTTACCTTGTAAACCTGTGATGTGACAATAAAACTGATTCTGATTCTGATTCTGATTCTGACGAAATACAGTATTAAATGCGAAAAAAGTGAAAATGTGGAGATAAGAGGTAGGTGTCTGCCACGACAGCAACAATATGCAATGTGTCCCTCTGGAGTGAGTGTGTAAATATATAGTGTCCCTCTGGAGTGAGTGTGTAAATATATAGTGTCCCTCTGGAGTGAGTGTGTAAATATATAGTGTCCCTCTGGAGTGAGTGTGTAAATATATAGTGTCCCTCTGGAGTGAGTGTGTAAATATATAGTGTCCCTCTGGAGTGAGTGTGTAAATATATAGTGTCCCTCTGTATCATCAAAGTTGCATCACCCCTGGTGCAGAGGGAAAAAAAGAGCCGACTAAGTATAGTTCAAGTGATTACACATTAATCCAACATACACTGATGATAGTGCTGTCAAAGTCAGCGTCTATCCACCTTTTTTTTGTGAATCAGATACATTTTGAGGCAAACAACATGTACGATATAAAGCTGTTATGGTAGGCTAAGTCATTGGTTCTCAAAGTGGGGTCCGGGGACCCCCAGGGGTCCTCGAGGGGGTTCCAGGGGGTCCCCAGCTAAATGATGGATAGGAACCAAATGGATCCTTATGGGTCTGTAACTCTGAGAGTGTACAAATGGAACCAAATGGACCCTTATGGGTCTGTAACTCTGAGAGTGTACAAATGGACCCTAACAGGTCCATTTGGTTCCATTTGTACACTCAGAGTTAAATTAACATTGATTTTACAATATGAATTGGGGTCCCAGACATATAAATGCCATTAAATGGGGGTCCGTAGCCTAATGCATGTCAAACTGGGGGGTCCTTGAAATTACAAATGATTGAGAATCACTGCTAGAGCCGTAAAAATCTTCTCTCATGGGGGGTCCCTGGCTTATCTTTTCAAATGGGGGTCCGCGGGCTAATAAGTGTCAATTTGGGGGTCCTTGACATGAAAACGTTTGAGAACCACTGGGCTAAGTGATATTGTTTGGTTAAAACGTTAAAGCTCTATATATTCTGAAAGTAATCCTTGCTGTATATATGACATGGTGTTTTTTTCAGTAACAGGAGTCTCCATGTCTCTCCAGCAGAAAATACATTTTCAGGGGGCTTGCAACATGTCAGCTTCATTTTCATAGTGTTCCAATTGTGTTTTGATTGATTGATGTACTTTATTTAGTAAGACATGAGAACATCAGTACATGGAAGTACAAATTCACAATACAAGGTCTACTAAACTGGAAGACTCATTAAGCACTGAGCTTGTTTAAGATGAGATCCCCATACACACAAATCATGATGACATATAAGAGACAGACAGATATACACAATACTATACAGAACGTCATACAATCAGCTTACAGGTTACTGGTATGAAGAGTGAAAAATATGTACAAGAGAAGAAAAAGAAAAGGGGGGGGGGGGGTAGGTTAGGACTTGGACAGGGGCCATTTTCGAATTGCAGCCTCCTGAAGGTGTATCTTTAGGGCAGTTTTGAAAGTGAGTAGGGTTTTACACTCCTTTACTCCTTTTGGTAGGGCATTCCACATGTTTGTTGAATAGCATGAGAACGAGTTCATTCCCTTTGTTGAGCCAAATCTGGGTTGAAGGGGGAGGGGCGGCCATAGCTGAGTGGTTAGTGAGCCCGCCTAGGGAACCAGCTGGCCCTGGTTGCCCCAGGTTCGATTCCAGGCTATCCCAGCATATGTGCCGATGATATGAAATTTGTCCCTGAGCAAGACTCTTAACCCCAATTGCTCACAGGTTCTCATTGGAAACAAGACCGCAAGGACTTTCATGAACGACCTGTTAAAAGGAATTATCCTTATCCTGAACATGATTAGTGGAGCTGCCTCTGGTGTTATGATCGTGGACTTCATTAACATTTTGGAAGTATTTTGACAAATACAGGGGGATCCCAATGTTGTGGTGTATCTTGAAGACCAGGCCCATAGCAAGTTGCTGTACTCTGTCCTCAACCCTAAGCCATCCAACCCTAGCAAAATGAGCAGGGGTTAGATGGGTTCTGTGATTGAGGCCAAGAAGTAGCCTTACTAGTTTGTTTTGGGATGTTTGGAGCCTTGTTTTATCGTAATAACCTTGTATGAGGGCCCCTGCAAGAATCTTCAGAGTGTTCTTACTGACTAGACGACCAATCCTATACAAAAAGCGTGTGTGTCTGCTCATTTATTTGTGTCGTCACGTCCCATGTCACTTGTTTAATCTGTATCCTGACTGAGTTCTCTATTCTGATTGGATGAAATTTGCATCCCGACCTGATTCCTGTTACTGAACAAACACTAAAGTAATGATTACTATCGCAATATGCAGCTGTTTAACACTTATTTTAACCAAATAAAATCACTTGCCCTACTTTTGAATGAAGGAATCCAATGGAAAAAGGCAACATACTGTAGACAAACAAATCCTTTATTGAATGTTTTACTCAAACGTTGTATCAAAGTGTTGACATTATACAGTATGAACTATGCTCACAACGTGGTCTTTCAATCCCACACTCAGAGCAGAGTTACAACAGGACATCGAGTAGGACCATCAATTAGGGATGGGGCGACAACCGTCATACACTAGGACAGGGGTCTTCAACATTTCAGGCCAAGGACCCCCTAGCTGAGAGAGATGAAACAGGGACCCCCTCTATATTGTATGAAATTGCGTTTCAGATTAAACTTTTGTTTTACATGGTCTGCTCTTTTTTTCCCCCCCTCTACACTAAAGCTCTTTGCCAAAAAATAGCCGATCTACAAGCTCGCAGTGCGAGGCGTTGTGAGCTTGTAGATCGGCTATTTTTGGCTAAAGTTCTCTGGGTTTCAAGCGGTTAATGTAAAAAAAAAAAAAATCATACCACACAAAGATTTGGCGGACCCCCTATAGTAGCTCTGAGGACCCCCTGTTGAAGACCCCTGCACTAGGATGAATTGGCTTTTCGTCGAGCGGCAAAACAGAGGCAACACAGAGGCAAATTCAGTACGACTTTCAAAAAATGCTTGTAGATCGGCTATTTTTGGCGAACGTTACCCCCCCCCCCCCCAGAATAAGGATGCTGGGGGTTCACACGTGGTTACAACAAAAGTGGCATTTAGATTTTTAAGCATAGTTGGATTATCGCGATCATGTCGTTAATCGCAATTATTTTTGCCGCAATAATGGTGAGGTGTAATGTTCATATCCCTGTCCCATCCACTGCTTACAGCAGGCCATTCATTATGATGATCAGTTCATAAAGAACCCCCAGGGGTCCTTGGGGGACCCCAGCAAAAGTAGTTAACACAGCATCACAATAATCTTAACCACCTTATCCATTTATATGTTGGCTATTCAGAAATATTTGAAAAAACATTGAAAATGTTTGGAAGATGTTGAATCATTTAGATGTTTTTTACACAAAAATCTTTATCTTCTGGGGGTCCCTGGTACAAATCATTTTCAGATGGGGGGGTCTGAACAGCGGCCAAATATGTATCAATGTGGGGGTCCTTGACACGAAAAGGTTTGAGAACTACTGTGCTAATGCATTACTAAGCCACGGAGCCCCCAATCTACACTGTTCATTTAACTCTGAGACCAGGAACACATCTGTCATTTCTAGATTTGAGCAAAAAAAACACATTATTTTACACTTTTTTACACAAAAATAGCAGATCTACAAGCTTGTAGATCTGCTATTTTTGAAAAATTGTGAAAATGTGTGCAAATCAGTGAAAATACATATTATTTTAAAGCGAACATTTTTAACTCAAATCTTTGCTTCTGAAGGGGTCTATGGAGGGGTCCGCGGCCAAATCCATATCATTTTGGGTGGTCCTTGACAATTATGAAAAAGTTTGAGAACCACTGATATTACAGCAACATCAGTATTTAGAGAACTGCGACCCAGGTAGGATGCATAAATTACGTCAGACTTCTCTATGACTAGTATTAAAATGAATACTTGTCTCTTTTACGTCCAATGTATTTGTATCTAAGTTCATAAAGTTAACAGAAGTATAACTAAATGCATTTGAAATAAAATACAAATGTTACTTTTCAGGATTACAATTTAAAAATAGTAAAAATAGCCGATCTACAAGCTCAAAAGCTTGTAGATCGGCTATTTTTGCTACTTTTGTGTGACATAGAATGACGGAATGCGGTATTAAATGCGAAAAAGGTTAAAATGTGGAGATAAGAGGTGTCTGCCCGACAGTATATGCAATGTGTCCCTCTGGAGTGAGTGTGTAAATATATAGTGTCCCTCTGGAGTGAGTGTGTAAATATATAGTGTCCCTCTGGAGTGAGTGTGTAAATATATAGTGTCCCTCTGGAGTGAGTGTGTAAATATATAGTGTCCCTCTGGAGTGAGTGTGTAAATATATAGTGTCCCTCTGGAGTGAGTGTGTAAATATATAGTGTCCCTCTGGAGTGAGTGTGTAAATATATAGTGTCCCTCTGTATCATCAAAGTTGCATCACCCCTGGTGTAGAGGGGGAAAAAAGAGCCGACTAAGTATAGTTCAAGTGATTAAATGTCTGAAAATACACATTAATCCAACATAGACTGATGATAGTGCTGTCAAAATCAGCGTATATCCACCTTTTTTTTGTGAATCAGATACATTTTGAGGCAAACAACACGTACGATATAAAGCTGTTATGGTAGGCTAAGTCATTGGTTCTCAAAGTGGGGTCCGGGGACCCCCAGGGGTCCTCGAGGGGGTTCCAGGGGGTCCCCAGCTAAATGATGGATAGGAACCAAATGGATCCTTATGGGTCTGTAGCTCTGAGAGTGTACAAATGGAACCAAATGGACCCTTATGGGTCTGTAGCTCTGAGAGAGTACAAATGGAACCGAATGGACCCTTATGGGTCTGTAACTCTGAGAGTGTACAAATGGACCCTGACGGGTACATTTGGTTCCATTTGTACACTCAGAGTTAAATTAACATTGATTTTACAATATGAATTGGGGTCCCAGACATATAAAGGCAAACAACGTGATGTGTTTTGTGATTGAGGCCAAGAAGTAGCCTTACTAGTTTGTTTTGGGATGTTTGGAGCCTTGTTTTTAAGGCCTTGGAGGTGTTGTGATACCATGAGGAGCATGCATCATCGTAATAACCTTGTATGAGGGCCCCTGCAAGAATCTTCAGAGTGTTCTTACTGACTAGACGACCAATCCTATACAAAAAGCGTGTGTCTGCTCATTTATTTGTGTCGTCACGTCCCATGTCACTTGTTTAATCTGTATCCTGACTGAGTTCTCTATTCTGATTGGACAAAATTTGTATCCCGACCTGATTCCTGTTACTGAACAAACACTAAAGTAATGATTACTATCGCAATATGCAGCTGTTTAACACTTATTTTAACCAAATAAAATCACTTGCCCTACTTTTGAATGAAGGAATCCAATGGAAAAAGAAAACATACTGTAGACAAACAAATCATTTATTGAATGTTTTACTCAAACGTTATATCAAAGTGTTGACATTATACAGTATGAACTATGCTCACAAAGTGGTCTTTCAATCCCACACTCAGAGCAGAGTTACAACAGGACATCGAGTAGGACCATCAATTAGGGATGGGACGACAACCGTCATACACTAGGACAGGGGTCTTCAACATTTCAGGCCAAGGACCCCCTAGCTGAGAGAGATGAAACAGGGACCCCCTCTATATTGTATGAAATTGCGTTTCAGATTAAACTTTTGTTTTACATGGTCTGCTCTTTTTTTTTGCCCCCTCTACACTAAAGCTCTTTGCCAAAAAATAGCCGATCTACAAGCTCGCAGTGCGAGGCGTTGTGAGCTTGTAGATCGGCTATTTTTGGCTAAAGTTCTCTGGGTTTCAAGCGGTTAATGTAAAAAAAAAAAAATCATACCACACAAAGATTTGGCGGACCCCCTATAGTAGCTCTGAGGACCCCCTGTTGAAGACCCCTGCACTAGGATGAATTGGCTTTTCGTCGAGCGGCAAAACAGAGGCAATTCAGTACGACTTTCAAAAAATAGCCGATCTACAAGCCCAGAATAAGGATGCTGGGGGTTCACACGTGGTTACAACAAAAGTGGCATTTAGATTTTGAAGCATAGTTGGATTATCGCGATCATGTCGTTAATCGCAATTATTTTTGCCGCAATAATGGGGGGGGTGTAATGTTCATATCCCTGTCCCATCCACTGCTTACAGCAGGCCATTCATTATGATGATCAGTTCATAAAGAACCCCCAGGGGTCCTTGGGGGACCCCAGCAAAAGTAGTTAACACAGCATCACAATAATCTTAACCACCTTATCCATTTATATGTTGGCTATTCAGAAATATTTGAAAAAACATTGAAAATCTAAAAATCATTTAGATGTCTTTTACACAAAAATCTTTATCTTCTGGGGGTCCCTGGTACAAATCATTTTTAGATGGGGGGTCTGAACAGCGGCCAAATATGTATCAATGTGGGGGTCCTTGACACGAAAAGGTTTGAGAACTACTGTGCTAATGCATTACTAGGCCACGGAGCCCCCAATCTACACTGTGTTCATTTAACTCTGAGACCAGGAACACATCTGTGTCATTTCTAGATTTGAGCCAAAAAAAAACATTATTTTACACTTTGGCTATTCAAAAATAGCAGATCTACAAGCTTGTAGATCTGCTATTTTTGAAAAATTGTGAAAATGTGTGCAAATCAGTGAAAATATATATTATTTTAAAGCGAACATTTTTAACTCAAATCTTTGCTTCTGGAGGGGTCTATGGAGGGGTCCGCGGCCAAATCCATATCATTTTGGGTGGTCCTTGACAATTATGAAAAAGTTTGAGAACCACTGATATTACAGCAACATCAGTATTTAGAAAACTGTTGGGATTTAGAAGGCATTTTGTGGAATCGGCTGAGAGCCGCGTACACTCTGACGTTGAGAAACGTCAAAACTTCACCACCTTGGTTTGTTTTGGCTTTTCTTTCTTCTCCGGTTGGTCCTGGACGTCCTCGTGGTCAGCGCTCATGTTGTTGGACAGCCATCCCACCGTCACAGAGTTAGCTATGAACAAACACAGAGTTAGCTACGAACAAACAGTTAGCTACGAACAAACACAGAGTTAGCTACAGACACACCACATCAACACAGAGTTGGCTATGGAGGAGGCACAAAGGAGCCTCTTAGTGTCTCCTACCGGAACCGCTGCCGGTCATCAGATTATTGTCTTAGGAATGAGACAAAAACTTTAAAAAAAAACATGAATTCAAGTCTCCATGGAGTGACTAATCCATAGTAGGGAAAATGTCATTTTGGGGGTGAACCATCCCTTTAATGCCTAGGACTGCTACAGTAGAAGTGTGCAGATGTATTGAAAGGAGAGCAGAGGGTCTCTAAGACTCACATGAAGCTTGGTGCTCTGGACAGTCCTTCTGGAAGTGTTCGACCGAACCACACACCCGACAGCTACCTCCTGCAGAGAAACATGTTATCAGTGTTGATTCAGTCGACTAAAAACTATGAAGAAAGATGTCTGTTGATTTACCTTTATTCACCCAGGAAAACGAAATAAAAACTAAGCTATGACGACTAAAACTAAGACAATTGACAATTTCGTCGCCAAATAAAAACTAGACACTAGATGTTAGTGAGGGACGAGAGGAGAAGAGATCCAGTAGAAGTAAGACTAGTCATCACAGGTGCGCGTGCGTGTCACAGACCGAAAACAGCAGATCTACAAGCTCACAACGCGCCGCGTTGTGAGCTTGTAGATCGGCTATTTTCGGCCTGCAGCTATAAGTGAAGATCATTTCGATGCCATCACGCCCCGTCAAAAAAATACATTTTAGTCGACTAAAACCTTACGATATTTAGCCGACTAAAACTAAACAGAATTTAATTCAAAAGACTACGACTAAAACTGAATCAAAATTTGCTGTCAAAATCAACCGTGTCAGTTAACCCGTTAAGACCCGAGGCCAATTCCACAAATGCCTTCTAAATCAGTAGTTCCAATAATAATAATCAAAACATAGCAGATGTACAAGCTCGCAAGCGTAGCACGAAGTGCCGCGCTGTGAGCTTGCATATCTGCTGTGTTTTGAACAGCCAACGGAAACAAATCTAGAATGAAAGAGATATCACTAAACAAACATCGTACACTTTTAACTTACATCATTGCTGTCGGGCAGAAAACTCTTATCTCCAACTTTTCCCCCCCTTATTTCTTTGTAATTTAACGCCCTATTGATCACACTACAGCGTCACACAAAAGCATCAAAAGCAGCAGATCTACAAGCTCGAAACGCGGCGCTTCGCGTCGCGTTTCGAGCTTGAAGATCTGCTACTTTTGTTGCTTTTGAATTGTAATCCTGAAAAGCAAATGTTTTGGACATATGAGGTTTCCACCCGACAGAGACCGTATGTAATGATTCAGAACACGTGTGCAAAACGACCGTTAACTAATAACGCCGAACGATGTCAAACAGTTGACATGAAGTGTGTTGGTTCTAATACCTGCTGCATAGAGGCCTTTGGGGTTATCTGGACAGGACGATGACAGGTGACCGTTCTGACCACAGATGAAACACTTTGCGTAGGGGTAGTCACCTGAAACACATGACCATGACCTTAACATACATGTTACAATACATAGACACATGACCATGACCTTAACATACATGTTACAATACATAGACACATGACCATGACCTTAACATACATGTTACAATACATAGACACATGACCATGACCTTAACATACATGTTACAATACATAGACACAATACATTGGCGAAAACTAAATAAAATAAATAAAATAAAAACTAAGCTACGACGACTAAAACTAAGACTAAATATATTGACAATTTTGTCAACAAATAAAAACTAGACTAAAATGTTAGTGAGGGATCTAGTGGAGAAGAGATCCAGTAGAACTAAGACTAGTGGAGAAGAGATCCAGTAGAACTAAGACTAGTGGAGAAGAGATCCAGTAGAACTAAGACTATTGGAGAAGAGATCCAGTAGAACGAAGACTAGTAGAGAAGAGATCCAGTAGAACTAAGACTAGTGGAGAAGAGATCCAGTAGAACTAAGACTAGAGGAGAAGAGATCCAGTAGAACTAAGACTAGTGGAGAAGAGATCCAGTAGAACTAAGACTAGTGGAGAAGAGATCCAGTAGAACTAAGACTAGAGGAGAAGAGATCCAGTAGAACTAAGACTAGTGGAGAAGAGATCCAGTAGAACTAAGACTAGAGGAGAAGAGATCCAGTAGAACTAAGACTAGTGGAGAAGAGATCCAGTAGAACTAAGACTAGTGGAGAAGAGATCCAGTAGAACTAAGACTAGTGGAGAAGAGATCCAGTAGAACTAAGACTAGTGGAGAAGAGATCCAGTAGAACTAAGACTAGTGGAGAAGAGATCCAGTAGAACTAAGACTAGAGGAGAAGAGATCCAGTAGAACTAAGACTAGAGGAGAAGAGATCCAGTAGAACTAAGACTAGTGGAGAAGAGATCCAGTAGAACTAAGACTAGAGGAGAAGAGATCCAGTAGAACTAAGACTAGTGGAGAAGAGATCCAGTAGAACTAAGACTAGAGGAGAAGAGATCCAGTAGAACTAAGACTAGTGGAGAAGAGATCCAGTAGAACTAAGACAAGTGGAGAAGAGATCCAGTAGAACTAAGACTAGAGGAGAAGAGATCCAGTAGAACTAAGACTAGAGGAGAAGAGATCCAGTAGAACTAAGACTAGTGGAGAAGAGATCCAGTAGAACTAAGACTAGAGGAGAAGAGATCCAGTAGAACTAAGACTAGTGGAGAAGAGATCCAGTAGAACTAAGACTAGTGGAGAAGAGATCCAGTAGAACTAAGACTAGTGGAGAAGAGATCCAGTAGAACTAAAAGACAAGTCATTTTATGTTTGGTTGCGCTCGGGTGTTGTGCTCTGAAAAAGGCAGATCTACAAGCTCACAACACGTCACAGCGCAACACGAGAGCTTGTAGATCGGCTATTTTCAGCATGCAACCAAGTGTAAAATCATCCATTACGACGCCATCAAGGCACCGCCAAAACACATTTTAGTCGACTAAATCAACTGTAGATTTAGTCGACTATAATCTTATGATATTTAGTCCACTGAAACTAGACTAAAAAATTCAAAAGACTATGACTAAAACTAAATCAAAGTTTACTGTCAAAATCAACACTGACATACATGTTAAAATACATCAGAGAGAGAGAGAGAGAGAGGGACCCTCAGTTTCATCTGGTCCTGATGTGAGCTCAGAGTGGAGCAGTTAAGGGGTTAAGTGTGAGTTCAAAGGTCGGGGACACTTTGGGACTCACAGCCTGGGGGTTCGAGACACGTTCCCCACATCCAACGATGCACGTAATAATCTCCCCTTTAATACAAACAGAGTAAACTAATGCACGTAATAATCTCCCCTTTAATACAAACAGAGTAAACTAATGCACGTAATAATCTCCCCTTTAATATAAACAGAGTAAACTAATGCACGTGATAATCTCCCCTTTAATATAAACAGAGTAAACTAATGCACGTGATAATCTCCCCTTTAATATAAACAGAGTAAACTAATGCACGTAATAATCTCCCCTTTAATACAAACAGAGTAAACTAATGCACGTAATAATCTCCCCTTTAATATAAACAGAGTAAACTAATGCACGTAATAATCTCCCCTTTAATATAAACAGAGTAAACAAATGCACGTAATAATCTCCCCTTTAATATAAACAGAGTAAACGGTACACGTGACTTTCAAGCCGAGTCATCTTTGGCCAAACTTAACCCATTAAGACCTGGAACTGTGTCATTTTTAGATTTGAGCTAAAAAGCATTATTTTACACTTTGGGCTATTCAAAAATAGCAGATATACAAGCTCATAGCGCGGCACCGAGTGCCGCGCTACGAGCTTGTAGATCTGCTATTTTTGAAAAATCGTGAAAATGTGTGCAAATCTTTGAATATATATATTTTTAAAGTGAACATTTCTAACTCAAATCTTTGCTTCTGGGGGTCCCTGGAACAAAATATTTTGATGGGGGTTCGCGGCCAAATACATATAATTTTGGGGGTCCTTGACGTGAAAAATATTGAGCACCACTGATATAGAAACATAGGTTTTTCAGAATACTGCTGAGATTTAGGAGACATGTAGAATCGGCTTCAGGTCTCAATGGGTACAGTAATAACATCTACCAACACATTGGTAACAGAAATGTCAGGCTTTTGCGTTTCCTCACCGAGAGCAGGGTCTACTTTAGCTCTGCATGTCTGCAGGTCGTGCTCCGTGGAGCCACAGCGGTAGCAGATACCCGTCCCCATCTCCTGGTCCCTACGGGCCTCAGGACACTCTGACACCCCGTGACCCGGCCTCCTGCAGTTAAAACACAGCTAGAGGACAGGATGGACAGAATGAGACAAAAGAGGAGGGGAAAAACATGAATACAACAGTATTACACACACGCACGTCAGATCGGGGGATTTTTTGGCGAGCGTAAATATTTAATATGAAATGTTTAATCAATGGAAATTATCATATTAAAGGGGTAGTTCACCCCCCAAATAACTTTTTTTCTATCGATTACTCACCCCATGGAGCCTTGAATTCATGGATATTTTTTTGTTTTTGTCGCATTCCTTCCTTTATTATTTGATTATAATAAATTTAGCCCCATTGATTCCGGTAGGAGACACAAATGCATTTGTGTCTCCTACCGGAATCAATGGGGACACATTTATTATAATCAAATTATTGGCTTAGGAATGTGACAAAAACAAAAAAATATCTATGAATTCAAGGCTCCAGATGGTCAGTAATCAATAGAAAAAAAGTTATTTTGGGGGTGAACTACCCCTTTAAGAGCTTGTGTTTAGTTGAGTTGAGTTTATTTCAGTACATTTTGTGGTAACATAGTTAATATTTCATAGGTAATACAAAAAAAAAACTAATTTATAAAGAAAAGAACCACATTTCTGAACAAAAATTTATAGGCTGAAGCCGTAGCTTATTACGCCTACCCTTTAACCAAACAAATACACAAATTAAAGTCACAATGGAGAGAAAAAGAAACGAGGTACAAGGACAAGACACTTTTCTGTACACGTACGTGTTTGCTGTGTATATATATAAGTATATGTACAGCAAACAATAACTACACAGTGTAGTTATTGTGAATAACTCCACTGTGACGTAATAAACCATGTTTCTCCTGATCTCTCTCTCTCTCTCTCACCATGCTGCTCTTCTTGTTGTCCTGTCTCTTTATCCTCCTGTCCTCCCTCCGTCTGTCCTTCCACAAGGCCGTCTCCACCTCCTCCCTCAGTCCTCTGTCCTCCTCCTGTCCTCCTCCTCCTCCTCCTCCTCGCGGTAGAGCCTGTCCCGTCTCCTGCAGGTACTCCAGGAACCCGTTGACGTCGGTGTTGTCATGATACTCCTTCTTCTTCCTGAACAGACCTGAGCCTCCTGTTGTTGTTGTGTGTGTTCGTCTCAAAGGGTCTGCTCCACCCGGGGCTGTTCAAAAGAATATACAACATTTAACACGTTAAGACCTGAAGTCCATTCTACAAACAGTTTTCTGAAAAACGTAATGTTTCTATATCAGTGGTGCTCAATCTTTTTCATGTCAAGGACCCCCAAAATGTACATGTATTTGGCCGTGGGACCCCCATCTCAAAATATGTTGTTCCAGGGACCCCCCCATGAAGCAAAGATTTGAGTTAAAAATGTTCGCTTTAAAATAATAAATATATTTTCACACATTTTCACGATTTTTCAAAAATAGCAGATCTACAAGCTCGTAGTGTGGCACTCGGTGCGCTTCGCCAACCTATGAACGATGCATACAAGGTTCACTCCCACTCCTAGGCCACAGTTTAACCCATTTAGACACTCTCTGCACTCTGATTGGTCAGGAACATACAAGGTTCACTCCCACTCCTAGGCCACAGTTTAAGTAAAAGTAAGTCTCTACCTCTGCCGTCTCTCCTCTGGGCCGCTGCTCCTCTGTAAGAACCTGCTGCTGCTCTTCCAGACGGACTGGACTGTGGTCTTCTTCCTGCTCCAGATCCACTGCTACTGCTGCTGCTGTTGCCTCCTGCTCCTGTTCCTCCTCCTCCTCCTCCTCCTGCTCCATAATTATAATATGCAAATACATGACTGACCAATAATCAAAATAAGGCCATACACAGCATTTAATAAACAAATTATATGTATATGAAAGAAAATTAAATGAAATACCGAAAAAGTCTGATCTTGAAGCTCACAAAGCATCGGATCGCGTTGTGAGCTGATGTGTTGTGAGCTTGTAGATCTGCTATAGTTCCAGTTAGTTTTTTATATGTTTGGAAATTTTCCCAACAGATGAATTTATACAGAATCTAAAAGAAACCATTCTGAAGGTTAGCCTATGCAAACATGTGTTTGTGATCATCATGTGACCATGTAGTGGTGTTTGTGATCATGTGACCATGTAGTGGTGTTTGTGATCATGTGACCATGTAGTGATCACATGATCATGTGACCATGTAGTGATCCTCTGCTGTCACACCTCCCCCTCCTTTCAGCTGGCTCCACGGAGTGGCTTCTGCTGCTTTATGTTTGTGGACGTTATTGGCTCTGGCCCACCTCGTCATGATGTCACTGGACCTGCTGGAGAAGGATCCAGGTCTTTACTTTCATAATAAACAGGTTTTGATGCTTTATTAACTCATTTTACATTCACTCATTTATTGTAGGGGACCTCCTCCTCCTCCTCCTCCTCCTCCTGGAACTCCTCGGGGTCCTCCCCCCGGACGGTCCGATACATAGCCCAGAGGTAGCCCTAGAATGTCTGATGATGATCTCACATACATGTCATGTGTTCCAAAATACACAGCCATAGATCGGTCCCACGCGCTTACGGTTAGCGGAGTGATCTGCGCGGCATTAAATCGCTCCGTGTTGCGTCTGTACTCGCCCAATCTGGGAACCCATCGCCAAATGAAAAGGAAAAACAGCGCCCTCTGCTGTTTTTTACTATCTCACTTGGCTCTGGGAGGAAGTCGACGTAGCACCCGTGCACAAGGAAACCGGGGTTTTGGTCTGCCCTCAGCCTTTCACTTCCGGTGGTGCGACTATGTTTTCATTCCCACTAACAATATTTCTACACGGAACACTAACACCACTTCTCCCAGAGAACATGGATCGACCAAAAACGTGCGTTTAGCAAAAATATCTCCACTTTTCCCACGAGATTCACGCGGACGTCGTTCTCTTGTCAGCCACGAGGCCGGAGCTGAAGTGACTGCTGGACGGAACACATGAAAAGTCCCTTTGGAAACGCTCTGTGTTTGGGAAGCACAAACGTACAACAGAGGCTATGAGCGTGACATCATCGTACCCGGAGGTTATGGGGGAACGCCTACCGGGTGGCCAAAAAAAACAACAACTTTCTGGTCTTGACAGCCCCATACACCCACACAGCCCCATACACCCACACAGCCCCATACATCCACACAGCCCCATACACCCACACCGCCCCATACACCCACACAGCCCCATACACCCACACAGCCCCATACACCCACACAGCCCCATACACCCACACAGCCCCATACACCCACACAGCCCCATACACCCACACAGCCCCATACACCCACACAGCCCCATACACCCACACAGCCCCATACACCCACACAGCCCCATACACCCACACAGGAAAGTCCTATGTGATTGTATTGTATTTTTTTAATAAGTTCTTGATAGCTATACAAAGATAAAAAGGGTCGGCATAATAAGCTAAGGCTTCAGCCTACACCTTTTTGGTTTATGTTACTATGACAACTAATGAAGGCGTTGTATTGATATGCTTTTAAATTGACCAAAATAAACTACTACTACTATTAAACAACGTTAAACATGTCAGCTGTACGGAAAGCTTAAATTGTCCTCTTTTTCTATCTACAAATTATTATAAAAATCCACCGTAGAGACACAGTTATGAGTTACTTTCTGTCACTACATTCTGTGCAGGTGATTTATGTATTTTTGTGTTGGGAGTTTGGAAGCGCTCGTTCTCAATAACCCAACGTCCCGCTGCCTCCTGCATCATGTGACATTTAGAAACAGGTGGTACGTAGGACTGTTGAGTGATTTACAACGAGCGCTTCCAAACTCCACCCGCTCCATGCTGCTCAACGCTCTGCCACTCAGTCTAGATGAGGAGGGGGGGGGGGGGGGGACGTGTCCCGGTGGAATACTCTCTATAGGGCATAGCAGTGGCGGCCATTTTCTGGTTCCACTTCAAAATACTCAATGCATTTTTCCCATTGACATTTCCAAAAATATTTATATCAATTCATTTAAGCCTAGAATCCTGGTGAATCATGACCATAAAAAAAATGTTTCTGTGATTTATTTTATTTTATATTTAATTATATGATATAATATATTTAATAAATACCCTTTGTTTTGCCGTTTTCACTTTTTTTTTTTCTCACAGAATCAAAAGTTGTATGGTCATGATTCACCAGGACCCTGGATGGCTTGATTCTAGGCTTAAATTAATTTATATAAATATTTTTGGAAATGTCAATGGGAAAAATGCATTGAGTATTTTGGAGTGGAACCAGAAAATGGCCGCCACTGCTATGCCCTATTCACACGGCGGCCATTTTGGAATTTAACATTGAAAGTGCCACCCCGTTGCCGTGGCAACCGGGGTGGCACTTCATTGACTTAAAGGGGAAGACCACTCATTTTGATCAGTGACATACGCAGGGTGTACTTTTGGCTGAGGGGGGCGGAGCCAAAAGTACACCCTGCGTATGTCACTGATCACATGACCTCAATCAATTATCCTTTTCTAGGCAACACAGAACGGGGGGGGGGGACTTTTTTCTTATTTCCACACAACAGCTCTAAGGTGCATTAAAGACATAGTTCAATGTTGAAAATGAGTGGTCTCCCCCTTTAACAGCAACATGGTCGCCGTGTGAATATGGTCTATGGACAGGTGCGTTGTGATTGGTGCGGGGCAATGAATCAATCACACCACCTGCCAACAGTGTGCCCCAAACATTTGTGCTTCCCAAAGGAAGTTTAGATACATTCGGTCCTTCACTCATTCCGGGCCCTTCGCCCGGACACTAAGTCGTCCGTGTGCAGCTCGTGGAAACGTGGAGATATTTGACTAAACACACGTTTTCTGGCAGAACATTCAAATGGATATGAAACTATAGAGGATAATATCTGACTCCAAGTCTTAGGAGTTCATTATTGGGTGAGTTACACACGCAGTTTAAAGCACTTTAATGCCGCGCAGATCCCTCCGCTAACCGTAGGAGCCTATGAGGATGGGACCGATCTATGGCTGTGGATTTGGAATACATGAAATGTATGTAAGATGATCACAGACATTCTATGGCTAAGAGAGAGAGAGAGAGAGAGAGAGAGAGAGAGAGAGAGAGCTACTTCTCAGAGAGAGTGATAATCGTTTCCATGTTGAAAAATGTTCATTTTCAAATATTAAAAAAAGCTGAAATAGCAGATCTACAAGCTTACAGATGTAAGCTTGTAGATCTGCTATTTCAGCTTCTTATTTTTTTTGCTTTTTTGTATAAAACTATTAAATATGTAAATCATTTCATTGTATATTTAACCCTCGTAGGGTCCTCGGGTCCTTTTGACCCGGTTTAACATTTTCAACATGAATTAAACGTATGTTAACATTTTTTGTTCTCTATGAAACTTCTTCTATTTGCCTTATTTACTGTACTAAACATGTGATATGAAAATGAAAATTTTCATTTTCATGAAAATGAAAATTTTCACCCAGGGCCTTCGGGTCAAAGTGACCCGAAGGCCCTGGGTGTGACTAAAACACGAAGACCCTACGAGGGTCAGCGGTGGCCTAGTGGTTAGAGGGGCGGCCTTGATACCGGAAGGTCCCTAGTTCGATTCCCCAATTCATCACATCAATCATGAATCACCGCTGAATAGCCCTTGAGCAAGGCTTCCATGCAGGGCCTGGCTGTAAATAAGTGTTAACTTAGTCCAACACCCTTGGTAAACAACAAACTTTGCTTTGCTTTGCTTACGAGGGTTAAGTTATTTGTCATATCTGCCCTGTGCATTTTTTTTTATTACAAAGCCTAAAAGTCTTCATATGTTCCAATGTGTTCAACGGCCCAAACACACAATTAAATCCTTAATCGCAATTATTTGAGTGACAAATAATCGTCAACTTAAATTTGTAATGGTGACAGTCCTATTGATGAGTTAATGCTTCACGTGTGTGTGTGTGTGTGTGTGTGTGTGTGTGTGTGTGTGTGTGTGTGTGTGTGTGTGTATTCGTTTTCAACTTGTTTAGAAACGTTGATCTAAGGCTGGATCGCACGCTGTAGCGAGTCCATGTTGTAGCAGAGACACAGCGTGCGATCCAGCCTTAGATCAACGTTTCTAAACAAGTTGAAAACGAATACACACACACACACACACACACACACACACACTGCTACAACATGGACTCACTGTGTAACTGTAACCTAGGATAATAACTATATAATATATAATAACACTGTGTAACTGTAACCTAGGATAATGACGTTAAACTAGTATTAATGACTTTGTACATTAAGTCAACAACAGTCTAAACAATACATTATGACAATAATAATAATATCAGTATGAATGACAATATATCAGTAAGAATGTAAAACTATAAGTATTTATAATACAAACTCACTGATCTGATCAGAATCAGAAACGACGATTCTCCATGTGTTTACCAAGGAAGTGCGTGGTGGACTCCTCCTCCTGCACATGCGCGTGCCGTAGAGTAGAACGCACTGCCGTTATGCTGCCCCCTGCTGTTCTGGAGGCTTGCTCTCTCTCTCTCTCTCTCTCTCTCTCTCTCTCTCTCTCTCTCTCTCTCTCTCTCTCTCTCTCTCTCGCTCTCTCGCTCTCTCTCTGTTTGAAGAGGCTTAATGGTGATTATTTTAGTGAATTATGGATAATGTGTTTGTTTTGTTTTGAAGTGTTATAACCCCCTATAAAACATGTCTGGTCAGTTGGTCAGCAGATGGTTTCATGAATGTATGTAAATAGACAATATTTTGGACCAATAAAAAAAAGTCCCTTTGGCTGCTGTACTAATATATAATATAACCACATGTATATTAATGTTACATCATGTCCATATTATATATTCTGCTGGACTAATATATAATATGACCACATGTATATTAATGTTACATCATGTCCATATTATATATTCTGCTGGACTCATATATAATATGACCACATGTATATTAATGTTACATCATGTCCATATTATATATTCTGCTGGACTAATATATAATATGACCACATGTATATTAATGTTACATCATGTCCATATTATATATTCTGCTGGACTCATATATAATATGACCACATGTATATTAATGTTACATCATGTCCATATTATATATTCTGCTCGACTAATATATAATATAACCACATGTATATTAATGTTACATCATGTCCATATTATATATTCTGCTGGACTAATATATAATATGACCACATGTATATTAATGTTACATCATGTCCATATTATATATTCTGCTGGACTAATATATAATATGACCACATGTATATCAATGTTACATCATGTCCATATTATATATTCTGCTGGACTAATATATAATATGACCACATGTATATTAATGTTACATCATGTCCATATTATATATTCTGCTGGACTAATATATAATATGACCACATGTATATTAATGTTACATCATGTCCATATTATATATTCTGCTGGACTAATATATAATATGACCACATGTATATTAATGTTACATCATGTCCATATTATATATTCTGCTGGACTAATATATAATATGACCACATGTATATTAATGTTACATCATGTCCATATTATATATTCTGCTGGACTAATATATAATATGACCACATGTATATTAATGTTACATCATGTCCATATTATGTATTCTGCTTGACTAATATATAATATGACCACATGTATATTAATGTTACATCATGTCCATATTATATATTCTGCTAGACTAATATATAATATGATCACATGTATATTAATGTTACATCATGTCCATATTATATATTCTGCTAGACTAATATATAATATAATGTTACATCATGTCCATATTATATATTCTGCTAGACTAATATATAATATAATGTTACATCATGTCCATATTATATATTCTGCTAGACTAATATATAATATGACCACATGTATATTAATTTTACATCATGTCCATATTATAATTCCTTTCCCACAGCACAGGGAAATTGTTACATTACTTAAACCTATTATGTCAGACCTGAGCTTTTGTTCTGAAATGTATAAATATATTATTGCGAGATTAAATGATACAATGTTATAACCCTTCAAAACAAAACAAACACATTATCCATAATTAATAAAGTAATCACCATTAAGCCTCTTCAAACTTATTTAATAAAACAATCTGTTTGTATTAATTGGGGGGGGTTCCTTGAAACAGTATCAGGGGAACTTAAAACAGTAGCTAGTTCGACCCTGTGAGGAGCTTCTCAAAATACAGAGACTGAGCTGTAATATTGACCGTGTCCACTGGAGGGAGACAGAGGCGTTGGAATGTAAACACAGTGACGCTGTGTCATCCACGTGTTAACTCCTTGTTTTACTTTTGGTACTTTAAGTACATTTAGATACCAATACTTTTTTTACTCAAGTAAATTTCTAATTCCGGACTTTTACTTGTAACAGAGTACTTCTACATTGCAATATTGATACTTTTACTTAAGTAGAACATTTGAGTACTTTTTCTACCACTGGTCCTTTGATCTTGAAGTCCAGTGCGCCATCGCGATGTTTGCTCTCCTAACGAGAGTCCATGAAGAGACAATGCAACACGTTATTATAGACTGAGTGCACATATATTATGTTATATTATTATATTATTACTATATTATATTATATTATATTATATCATGTTATATTATTATATTATTACTATATTATATTATATTATATTATATTATATTATTACTATATTATATTATATTATATTATATTATATTATATTATATTATATTATATTATATTATATTATTATATTATATTATTATATTATGTTATATCATTATATTATGTTATATCATTATATTATATTATATTACATTACATTACATTACATTACATTACATTACATTACATTACATTACATTATATTATATTATATTATGTTATATTATTATTATTATTATTATTATTATTATTATTATTATTATATTATTGCACATATGTTTCAGCTGAATTGTATTTGTTTATTTGTTTGTACCTGAGCAGTGCATTTAAGTTGTGTTTATCCCCTTTGGTTTATTGATTATAGAATATAGTGAATTGTTTATCCTGCTGTAAACAGTTTATTATATTTATCTTATTTAATGCTTTCATTCATTACATTACAAATTGTGACTTGATGATTATGGAGATTTGACCAACTTCATTAAATACAGACTCCATTATTCCTTATTGTAATACTGAATATAAATTGAAGTACTATTTATTATTTGTGTTTATTGTCTCCGCCAGGCCGAAAGGCATGGCGAGAGAGTATGTTTTACCCCCTGTCCGTCCGTCCGTGTGTGTGTCATTCTGTCATTTTGTGGACAACTAATCTCTGCACCGTTGGCTTGATCGCAGCGAAACTGTGCACACACACTCCCTGGATGCCAGAGCAGAACCTCTGGTCCACATTTTTCACATGGGACTTTTATAGCGCCACCAGGAGGCCAATTTGTGCAAAACACATTTTTGGACAGTACTCCTACAGATTTCGCAAATCGGTACACAGTATCTCTATAGTCATTAAAAGAAATGTCTCATTTCAGATTTTTCATATTCCATCCTGATTGGCAAAAATTGTCTTTCAAAGTTTGCAGGAGTACTCCGTTTTGAACAAAATGCCTCAAATCATGAACACAGCATGCAATTTCTGTGACATTTTGCACACACATTCCCATTAGGCCGAGGAAGAAATGCCATTTGAAAATGTTCAAATCAGCCTCATGGTGGCGCTGTAACAGGCCCTCATGGTGGCGCTGTAACAGGCCGATTCGTGTTTTTACCTATAACTGCACCGATCAGTGTAAAACTTTGTATGCACACTCTCTAGAGGCCAAGGAAAAACCTTTGCCCTGCATTTTTCACATTTGCCTTTTATAGCGCCACCAGGAGGCAGACTTCTGTAAAACAATTTTTTTTATATTAAGCCTTCAGATTTGATCCAAATCGGTACACATGCTCTCTATAGTCATGTGATCAAGACGGATCTATTTGATTTTCCATATTCCATCCTGATTGGCTAACATTGACATGTAATGTTTGCAGGAGTGGCCCGTTTTGAACAAAATGCCGCAAATCATGAACGCAGCGTCCGGTTACGGTGAAACTTTGAATGCACATTTGCACTACGTTGAGGAACAAATGCCACCCTTTTAACATTGGCCTGTTATAGCGCCACCAGCAGGTCAAATTTAGCAAAACACATTTTTAGAACAAAATGCCTCAAGCCATGCATGCAGTGTCCGATTGCCGTGCACGGCCTAGGAAGAAATGGCACCCTTTTCACATTGGCCTATTATAGCGCCACCAGGAGGCCAAAATAACCTACCTGACCTGGCGGAGACCTGTGCTCCGAGGAGCACTTTTTCTAGTTGATATTGTATTTCTGTTTCCTTTGTACAGCACACAAATCCCAACAGTAAATATATCACACTGAGCTCTCTGTTTCTGCCTCCTCATTCCTTATATGGTCAGCCTGACACGTGACCATTGCCTGCTCACCCCTGACCCCTGTCAGCCACTCCCACCTGAAGAAAAAACCTTCAGACATTCTTTCAGCTTGAATACTTTATTATCAGTTTGCAGATTGTACACTTAAAGGGGTAGTTCACCCCCCAAATAACTTTTTTTCTATTGATTACTCACCCCATGGAGCCTTGAATTCATGGATATTTTTTTGTTTTTGTCGCATTCCTTCCTTTATTATTTGATTATAATAAATTTAGCCCCATTGATTCCGGTAGGAGACACAAATGCATTTGTGTCTCCTACCGGAATCAATGGGGACACATTTATTATAATCAAATTATTGGCTTAGGAATGTGACAAAAACAAAAAAATATCTATGAATTCAAGGCTCCAGATGGTCAGTAATCAATAGAAAAAAAGTTATTTTGGGGGTGAACTACCCCTTTAAAGGGATATTTCACTTTTAAAAAAACAGTATCGTCTACTCAGGCTTTTGTGAGCCCCCCAGACAGTTTTTAAGTTGCTTGATTCATTATTTAGATATTTGATATTCATTTTATCAGACACGCCCCCTTCCTATACAAACCCATTGTAACTTCAAACTCCATTTTAACGTGTTAGATTCATCAAAAACACCCGTCCTTGGTTCTAGTGACTCATCCTGCCCTCCTAATACGTGAGGGGGCCGTGTTTTTTCGATTACTTTTTTCATTTATTATGTAGGCCTATGTTTTCTTTTTTTGCATTACATTTTTTTCATTTTCCAAAAGAAATATAATTTTTTTTTGAAAAAAGTAATTGAAAAAACACAGTCTCCTCACGCATTTGAAGGACAATGTCAGTCACCAGAAACAAGGACGGTGTTTCTGATGAATCTAACATGGTTAAAATGGAGTCTGAAGTTACAATGGGTTTGTATAGGGAGGGGGCGTGTCTGATAAAATAAATATCAAATATCTAAATACTGAATCAAGCAACTTACGGTCTGGGTTGCTCACAAAAGCCTGAGTAGACGATAAAAAAGTGTTTTTGAAAGTGAAATATCCCTTAAGTTAAATACATGCTATTTAACGGCAGTAAGTGTTATTTTATTTTTATATTTACTATTGCGTTGTTAAATCAATCAATATTATGGCATAACAGGATGATAACCTAAACCTACTGTTAAGTTTAATCATGTTAAAAATGTGGGCCCCTCGCAATTTCAAACTGCACCCGTCATCCTGGAGCCTGCCCTGACACACACACACACACACACACACACACACACACACACACACACACACACACACACACACACACACACACACACACACACACACACACACACACACACACACACACACACACACACACACACACACACACACAGAGAGAGAGTAGCATACTGTAGTGTGAGTATAGTGAGTATATATTATATTTTATTTGGCTGGGTGAGTTAATATTTAAAGCTGTGCTGTGTTTATTTATTTTTCTTAAACATTTTAATTTGTTATTTTTATAGGAGACAAACAAAGAGGTACAAACATTAATGTAGATCCACATCAACCAGAAACGTCTTTGGGTTGTGCTTAACGTTAATGAATCATTGTTATTATGCATAAAAGCACCAGTTACATTTAATGAACAAAGTAAACCATCTGGGTAGAGCAAGATATAGCAGGTTTCATTTAATAATGTTTGAGATCTGATAAAACCACAGGATGCTTTACTTAGAATGCCCGTAGCCACAGCTTTTACAAAGTGCAATTCTTCATCTGCCAGATTAGCTGTAGATCTAGTTCTCAAACCAGTGAAACCAATTGCACTGCCATGGGCAGAATGACTATAGATCTCTCTCTCTCTCTCTCTCTCTCTCTCTCTCTCTCTCTCTCTCTCTCTCTCTCTCTCTCTCTCTCTCTCTCTCTCTCTCTCTCTCTCTCTCTCTCTCTCCCTCCTCCCTCCCCTTTTGGTACCTTTTTAACAAAGCGTTTTCTTATTTTTTTTCCTGGATTTTTTATTTTTTTTTACCTATAGTTTAATTTTTTACTTTTGGCCCTAATAGTCTAGCCTAGTTGGGTCCCTTGAAATTGTTTGGTTGCCTATGCTGTTTTTATGCCATGCTTTTAACCTGTAGCACTCTGAGATTCGTAAGAATGTAAAGTGCTTTATAAATAATAATAATATTATTATTATATTATTATTATTATTATTACATCTATGCTTCCGCGAGGTCCGTGGCGTGAGTGACAACGGAACATTATGAATGAAATGCTGCCTGACATTGGAAAAATGGCTCACTCCAATCCTCTCTTCAGAGAGATGAAGCAGGGACCCCCTTAGCTGAGAGAGAGATGAAGCAGGGACCCCCTTAGCTGAGAGAGAGAGATGAAGCAGCGACCCCCTTAGCTGAGAGAGAGAGAGAGATGAAGCAGGGACCCCTTAGTTGAGAGAGAGATGAAGCAGGGACCCCTTAGGTGAGAGAGAGAGATGAAGCAGGGACCCCTTAGCTGAGAGAGAGATGAAGCAGGGACCCCCTCCATATTGTTTAAAATTGTGTTTTAGTTTAAACTTTTTTTGTTTACTTGGTCTGCTCTTTTTTCTCTCTACACCTGTAAATATTTGCCAAAAATAGCCGATCTACAAGCTCACAACGCCTCGCAGCGCGAGGCGTTGTGAGCTTGTAGATCTGCTATTTTTGGCTAAAGTTCTCCTCAGAAAAAGGGATGGTTCAAGTGGTTAAGGTAAAAAAAAAAGAATCATATCACACAAAGATTTGGCGGACCCCCTGTAGTAACTCTGAGGACCCCCTAGGGGTCCCGGACCCCCTGTTGAAGACCCCTGCTTTATAACAATAATCCTGCCATATTTATTATAATCACTAATTTGCTACGAAGTGTCTTTAAATGGTTCTGTAATTCAAGTCAAATCAAAAGCATTAAATTATGCAAGAACAAAAACGTTCTGCCTAAACCTTATAATCACACTATAATAAATGCATTCATTTATAGCAGTGATTATAATAGCCTGACCTATTCAAACTATAACACACTATGATCCTATTATTTATAGTAGTACAGTGTTCCTGTTTAGTCTTTCTCTCACGCACGCACGCACGCACGCACGCACGCACGCACGCACGCACGCACACACGCACACACACACACACACACACACACACACACACACACACACACACACACACACACACACACACACACACACACACACACACACACACACACACACTCTCTCACACTCGCACACTCGCACACACGCACACACACAGAGTAGCATACTGTAGTGTGAGTATAATGAGTATATATTATATTTTATTTGGCTGGGTGAGTTAATATTTAAAGTGCTGTGTTTATTTATTTTTGTTAAACATTTTAATGTGTTATTTTATAGGAGACAAACAAAGAGTGTCACTCTCTCCAGTAGTCATAAACGACACAGTGGTTCTGCATACTGATAGTTTATTTGAAGCACTCGTACGGCTCAAATAACACCAACGTTGAACTACATAAAACAAAGCATAAAACAAACAAACACTTGCATTAACAACAGAAACATGACGTAAACATTGTACAAACAAACAAACACATAACAAACTAAAGCAAATACAAACAAACACACCTTGCTGGCTGCATAATAGACTTGTAAGGAGGGAATGAGTCCTTGTGCCCACGACAGACTCACAACTGCAATACAAATCATTTCATTAACCAAACGTTCAAACCCATATAATGTTCAATATGCGATTCTTTAGGCATTAAAGATCCAGGACACAAACATACCTGTCTCACTCTCTCCCTGTCTCACCTCAAGGGAGGAAGTGCAACCACTAACGTGTCCGTGTCCCAGCCTCCCTTATAAGGAGTTCCGGGCATTTAACTTACAGTTTCCGGTACAAAATACTACTTCTAATAAAGCGACTCAACAAAATGGGCATGGATAATGGGCATAAATAATTATATTAGATAAATAACAAAAATAAGAAATAAAATGATTACTCTGGCAGTTACAAAGAGGTACAAACATTAATGTAGATCCACATCAACCAGAAACGTCTTTGGGTTGTGCTTAACGTTAATGAATCATTGTTATTATTATGCATAAAAGCACCAGTTACATTTAATGAACAAAGTAAACCATCTGGGTAGAGCAAGATAGGGCAGGTTTCATTTAATAATGTTTGAGATCTGATAAAACCACAGGATGCTTTACTTAGAATGCCCGTAGCCACAGCTTTTACAAAGTGCAATTCTTCATCTGCCAGATTAGCTGTAGATCTAGTTCTCAAACCAGTCAAACGAAGTGCACTGCCATGGGCAGAATGACTATAGATCTCTCTCTCTCTCTCTCTCTCTCTCTCTCTCTCTCTCTCTCTCTCTCTCTCTCTCTCTCTCTCTCTCTCTCTCTCTCTCTCTCTCCCCCCCCCTCTCCTCTTTTGGTACTTTAAGTATATTTTTGACGCATTGTGAGCTTGTAGATCGGCTATTTTCAAATAGCCTATAGGTATAAAATAGGGCTAACATGGTTAATGTATGTTCTGTAATGTAATAATGTATATCTGCAAAGTAACTAGTAACTAAAGTTTTAAAATAATTGTAGTGGAGTAAATGTACAATATTTGCCTCTGAGATGTAGTGGAGTAGAAGTAAAGGTATTTCACATTTTGAATACTCCAGTAAAGTAAAAAATACCTCAAAATTGTACTTAAATACAGTACTTGAGTAAATGTACTTAGTTACTTTACACCACTGCCCACAATGCATTTTGATATGTTTTATTTTGATGTTGGAGGCGGCAGTGGCTCAGGGATAGAGCGGTTCCCAGTTCGATCCCTGTGGGCTCCCCCAGAGTTAGTGTGGAAGTGTCCTTGAGCAAGACTCTGAACCCCTAATCGCTCCCGATGAGCAGGTTGGTGCCTTGCATGGTTTCCTCGTGTGTGTGTGTGTGTGTGTGTGTGTGTGTGTGTGTGTGTGTGTGTGTGTGTGTGTGTGTGTGTGTGTGTGTGTGTGTGTGTGTGTGTGTGTGTGTGTGTGTGTGTGTGTGTGTGTGTGTGTGTGTGTGTGTGTGTGTGTGTGTGTGTGTGTGTGTGTGTGTGTGTGTGTGTGTGTGTGAATGTAATGCACAATCTATGTAAAGTGCCTTGGATAAAAGCGCTATATAAATGCATCATTTATGTTGATGTTGTATAATCGCAATATTACACTTGGGGATGCTTAAATCACAGCCTTTGGCACTGATTGTAAATAAGAACAGGAAGAGTTTTAAAAGTGTTGTGTCATCTGTTTCATGAATGAGGGACCCCCCGCCCTGACTGATGGGAGGGGGGGGATCAGGATTTTCGGCTTGCTGTCTTGTTTTTTCACACATTCTTTCTTCTGGTATTTGTGACATATATAGTTGTGTATGTAGGAATGCTGTTTGACAGATGATGTGTCTGTGTCTCTCTGTTCAGGTCATTAAGTCATTAACAACATTCTGCTCAGGTCAACACAGTCGTTTACATACCTGGTAAGTTGACTGACCACATACTCTATGCAGGGCTGCCCTAAGCACAATATCTCTGTGCTGACATAATGTAATGAATTATTTGAAGCATAATATTTAAATGCAGGTAAATGTAATCATTGAGTAATTCATGGAGACTATCCTCCAAATACACATGTGTATGTCCTACTACAATGTAGATCTGTCATACGACATGATCTGTCATACGACATGCACTCACGTGCGTGCGTGCGTGCGTGCGTGCGTGCGTGCGTGCGTGCGTGCGTGCGTGCGTGCGTGCGTGCGTGCGGTCTGGAGCACAATTATTTTATATTATTATTATTATTATTATTATTATTAAAGCTGGCCTCTCAGCTCCACATTCCTGCATCCACAACAGATTAGCACTGGCAGACAGTGGGATGTGCAATATACAGTAGGCCTATAGACCAATTATGTGTTTACTAGCATTGAGACTGGACTCACAGGTGATTGTTTCATGAGATCAATTCTCAACCTGTTGTTTCGGGGTGCGCTGGTTTCAGCACACCCCAACCCCCTCTTACCTCTAACCCCAACCCCCTCTAACCTCTAACCCCAACCCCCTCTAACCTCTAACCCCAACCCCCTCTTGTGTGTTGGCTAGTGAGGCGCGTCCCAGAGACCTGACAGAATGGGTTTCATTTGGAGCCAGTGTGACGTCGTCTGTTAAGGGGTCTATAGATTATTTTATTTGATCATTTTTCGGTTTAGACAGTTGATGTACCTTAAATGTTGCCTTGTCTGTTTTTTTTTGTTTGTTTTATTAAGTAGCAGATTTTTTTATTTGCATAATGAGTACTTTTACTTTTGGTACGTTAAGCATGTTTTGATGCCAATACTTTTGTACTTTTACTCAAGTCAATTTTGATTACCGGACTTGTACTTGTAACAGAGTGTTTCTGCGTTGAAGTATTGATACTTTTACTTAGTGAAACATGAATGTGACCTTTTCTCCTGATAGATCGTTTGTGCTCAAACATCTCTCCCCTGCACAGAGCTGTGACCTCTGACCTCCTTGCATTCCGGTCTCATCAGCAGCTGATGTTTCAGGTTCTCAAGCTGTGTGTGTGTGTGTGTGTGTGTGTGTGTGTGTGTGTGTGTGTGTGTGTGTGTGTGTGTGTGTGGAAAGGAACCTCATCAGGCTCAAAGAGGAGTAAAATAGTCTCTGCCCATCCATATTATAATGTGATCATTAACAGATGAGGCAACTGGTGACCTGAGCCATCATCATCAGGATTCGGTTATATTTGCATTGAATGAAAGCACTCCATAATGATAGAATGGCCTCTGCATTTTAGTGAAAGAATGCGGTTCTATTTGCATATAATCATTTTATGTAGAAAGACTATGTTGTCTATTTGAAAACATGTACAGGTTACTATGTACATAAAAAAAAGGAACAGATCATTTAGCTACAGAGCATAACCTCATGTCTGCTTTTACTATGCAGGAGGGTACTATTAAAAATAAAATCAGCAGGTTACTCATCATCCAGTTTCAGAACCACACTGGTGCACAAGTTAGTCAGATCACAGCACGCTCGGACAACTTTGTCAAGGATTGTCATGTCCTCCCCAACGCCTGGTTTATGCTAGCCTGATTATCAGCCTGTTTGGAACCAGGCTAGGTTTATGCATCAGAGTGATGGGTACCCTACCATTTAATATATGGTACTTGTTGCGTATAGTGCCTATAACCCTCTCTACATGGATCCTGAGGTGTGCTATCTATCTTGTGTGTTTCTTCCACGTCTTTTTCTGTCATCTGGGCTGTCAGACAACCAAGCCCTGCATCGTCTCTTTGTTACGTCGGAGACCTGGCTGGCTTCCATTTGGGAATGCGGTGAAAAGTTAGTCCGTTGTCCATTTTAGCCCCTTTTTATTCTCACCTCGTCGATGGGGAGAAGCCGTGGAACAGGTTATCATACAACAATTCATTCCCATTTTGGTGAAACACTGCTGAAAGAGCACCAACTAGCAGGCTACTACTACTGAACCTCCGAGTGAAGAGAGATATGGACCCCACCGACCGGGGGCGGGGCAAGCCACAGCCGCGGAGTGACGTCAGCCTTGCTTCCCCTATTGCAGTTCCCCGCTGTACAATGACCAGGGGGGCTTTTATTCTGAAAACAGAATTTAAACAATGAACTTCAAATACAAATAATACCGGCCCCCCATGGAGCTACCGTCTAACTAAACTCGTCCAGGCCGCTGTTCGGCTTAGCGCTCTGTAGAAAGTCTTCAGTCTGCCTGTCTCTCTCCAGACGGCTCTTCTCTCTCCAGCAGAGGTGGAAAAAGTACTCACATATTTTATTTAAGTAAAAGTATCAATACTACAATGTAGAAGTACTCTGTTACAAGTCAAAGTCCGGATTTAGTGCAAAGGTATGGGTGAGAGAGAGATGAAGCAGAGACCCCTTAGCTGAGAGAGAGATGAAGCAGGGACCCCGGAGCCAAAAATAGCAGATCTACAAGCTCACAACGCCTCACAGCGTAAGGCGTTGTTGAGCTTGTAGATCTGGTATTTTTGGCTAAATTTCTCCTCAGAAAAGGGATGCTAGGGTTCAAGTGGTTAAGGTAAAATAAATAATCATATCACTTTATTTACTGACAGAGACAGACAGACAGACAGACAGACAGGCAGGCAGACACATGGGCTCTCCTCTGGTCTGGTGTTTTTGTGTAGGCACTATTCTGTGTGACGCACGCATGCGTCACACAGAATGCGTGCGTGCGTGCGTGCGTGCGTGCGTGCGTGCGTGCGTGCGTGCGTGCGTGCGTGCGTGCGTGCGAGCCAAATCAAATGTATGGCAAGGTCACGTGACAGCATAAACTTTACTGTATAGTTTATATAACCAGTAAATAAAGTTAATTACTATTTTTTTATGTAATTGTTGGTGCAAATGTCTAACGTGATGCCTGGAGGCAGATGCAGCCAGTCAGTAAGACTGCAATTACTTCATGATCGCTGCCAAATTCTGCCTTAAGTTAAACACAGGGAAATAAAGTACCTTGCGCACACTACAGCAAGTTGACATGGACATGGAAATGTTCATTTCAAAACGTCTTTTCACAGAAAAACACCATGTTTTGCAATAAAACTATTAATATTGTTGCATTAATCAAAACTCTTGACTTTTGTAGAATCCAAAATAGCGCCGCACTCAGTGCCACGCTATGAGCTTGTAGATCTGCTATTTTTTAATAGCCAAAGAAATCTTAAAATGTACAGATGCGTTCCCGGATTGAATGTGTTAACTGACAAGCTGGTTATAAAGTAATGCATGGAATATGCATTTTAACTGATGTATTTGTTGTTATGATTAGCTGTTTTAATATCATTTATTTATAACAATTTAAAAAAAAGTACTGTTTTCTTTTTTTTACTTAAGTAAAAGTATCAATACTGCACTGTAGATGTACTCTGTTACAAGTACAAGTCCGGAATTCAAAATTTACTTGAGTAAAAGCACAAAAGTATTGGTATCAAAATGTACTTAAAGTACCAAAAGTACAAAGTACTCATTATGCAGAATGTCCTATTTCACAAGTTTTCAAATGTATAAAATGCATAAAATTGGTCTGGGCTGTGAGCCTTCAGACAGGTAGAGGGGGGGGGGGGTATCTATGGGTGGTGGGTGCAAAAGAATCCAGTTGGACCAGAACTATGGCTTTCCACCCTCAGCTCAGCACATAGAGTATAAGTTGCCGTATTACAGTGTGTGGCTTAGTTTCTACAGACGAGCAGGTGGTCGTGAGCAGATCTTCAGGACTTTTGACAGGTAAGGGTTTTGTTTCCCCCTGTGGGCATCTGATGGGTTTGTCTTATTTGGTTGTATTTAAAAGAAAACTTCATTAAATGAAGTGAAATGAATGGGAGAGAGAAAGAGAAAATAAAAGACAAACGTTTTTTTCCTCCCCAAAATTAACTTGATTTTCAGAAGGTGATAAATGGTGTTTCATTTGACAATAAATATAACTGCACTACAGTACATTGTGTACATCAGACTCATCACCAGGCTGGCTTGTGGAGGACATTTTTGTCAAAATTATTTTTTTCCCCATGGACATAGAAAATGAGCTGACAATAATATTACTGGAAACACTAAAGAGCTCTATAGCCTTAAATGTATTGTAGTCGAACTCAAAGTGGGTCGTTCTTGAGGGGGTTCCAAATGGACCCTTACAGGTCTGTAACTCAGAGTGTACAAATGTAACCAAATGGACCCTTACAGGTCTGTAACTCTGAGAGTGTACAAATGGAACCAAATGGACCCTTACAGGTCTGTAACTCTGAGAGTGTGCAAATGGAACCAAATGGACCCTTACAGGTCTGTAACTCTGAGAGTGTGCAAATGGAACCAAATGGACCCCTACGGGTCCATTTGGTTCCATTTGCACACTCTCAGAGTTATGTGGGTCCTTGAAAAACTAATGGACTCCACTCCATTGAGATCATGATTAGGCTAATGAATGAATGCTGTAATTTCGTGGCGTTCTCTAAAGTAGGCTACACTTTAATATTAGATCGTATTACACGGCTTGGTTGAATGCTTGATTCTGATTGGTCAATCATCGGTCATTATTTCTTGATAATGACCGATGAGCTCTATAACGGACCGCTGTGTAATCAGAGACTCAGAACACCTGCTCATGTCAACCTGCGCTGCTTGGTTTTATGCTTTATCCAACATGACAGCCATGTAAACAAACAAACAATGTCATTTACAACTAAACGTTGCTCTCAAGAATGTTTTTGAAAACATTTGAAGAGAGAAATAGACGATGCAGTAACAGATTCTATATACCTCCCAATTTCCCTATAATACTGCCGGTTTTGGCCCGGGCGTTTTGGGGGCGAGTCTTCCGGTTACCTTATGGAGTACTGTCATTTGTTTTCCAAGGCGAACTTGTCCTCACAGCCCAGTACTTATGGAATACTTTCATTGCTGTAAGCAAGGAAATACTTTGTTTTGTTGTTACTTGTGGGTCAATGTAATAATTGATTTATTAAGTAGCCGTGTAATAAGCGGGATAATGTATGGGGTGGTCATTATTGAAATTTAAAGCCTCCGCTCTGCGTCGGTGGATAATCACCCTGTCGGTCTTTCAATAATGACCACCTCCCCATACATTATTCCTTGCTTAATGCGATCATCTCTCATCATAATACTCACCTTCATGAATGAGTTCAAATGTGCGCAACTTGAGGCTCCATACATTAAAGTCTTGCATGCTTAATATTCTGTGATGCTTTTTGTCCTCATAAGTATAGAAGCTAATAACTGTATTCATCTTTTGAAACTTTGATCCAAATAAAGTCCATTTTGGGTTTATTCTCAGTCAAGGAGACAAGGCCCAAGCCAAGTTAAACTAACTGTGGGCAAACCAAAAGTGCTGTGGCTAGAATGCAAAATTGTCTCACACATTTTCCTATAATTATTTCCCTCTAGATTTGAACCTTTCATGGTGACAGATGGCAGAGCGTGGCGGAGAGACATTTGGTGATGAACACCTGGAGGACTGGGAATACCTGTGTTCAGGGGGCTTTGGACTGGTCTATAAGGCCACACACAAGGACTTGGGCATCGAAGTGGTCATTAAGCTGCTTGATGGTGATGATGGGTATGACAATTAAACGTATAAATAAAAGTGGGCTTTTTAGAGCATATATCTCCACCAGGCCAGGTTGACCTCCCATGGCTGTGTCAGTTGTAGGGTGCAGGCGTCAAGAAATGCGGGGAGGAAATAGATTGTACAACAGACGGTGCAACTGTTAACATTTGTAGCGCCCCCTATGGGTAGAAGTTCAAGTGGTTTGAAGGCGTACTCTATAGAGGCCCCTCAACATGGGATTCCAATTTGGGGACGATTGGATGTTGCGTTCATGACTTTCATGGCGTTTTTTGTAATAAATATAAGGCATTGTCACATGACTGACATGTTGGCAAGAAACAGTGACATTTATTCAATGTGTGGCGCCCCTTATGGGTGTAGTTGAAATAGCTTTTGGCTCTGTGTTGTTTAGATGCCCCTCAATGGGTCATTCAAAGTTGGGTCAAATTGGACGCTGTGTTCATGATTCATGGCATTTTGTTCAAAGCGGGCCCATCCTACAAACTTAAAACAACAACAACACTCGTAGCCAATTGGAATAGAATCTGACAAATCTAACTGATACATTTTGATCACATGACTACAGATTGAATGTGGATTTTTGTGAGGTTTGGACAAAATGTGTAGATTTGTAGAGGCAAAAAGATGTTCTGGCCTGGCGGAGATAAGCATTATGAAGGGAATTTGATCAGCAACTGAGAATTAGGTTGATTTACATTAATCACTTATAATCTTCAGTCCTCACATAATTGGGTTCTAATTGCTGTCTTTCTCCTCCTATAACTGACCCCATACAGCTCTGGAAAATTGTATGCTGCCCTGTGTCGAGAGGCTGAATACATGGTAGCTGCCGACCACCAGTATGTACCCAGGGTCTATGGGATGTACCAAGGCCGTCCCCCTGGCCATAAAATGAGACATGGTATAGTAATGGAGCTGATGGTGGGAGGCTCCCTGCTGTCCTTTCTGCAAACCCTGTCTAAACCTCCACCGTGGCCCCTGGCTTTCCGTCTGGCCCTCCAGGTGGCCCAGGCCATGGACTACCTCCACAGTAAGAGAGACCTCGTGCACATGGACCTGAAACCAGCCAATATACTACTGGATGCCAACTTAAATGCCAAGGTACAGTATATATCCATGCATTTCACCTAGTATGGGGGGGGGGGGTCAAACATTAGAAAAGCATGTCAAAGAGAACATAAAAAGATAAAGATATACATACACATGGTTATTCAACAGTCTGATGCTAGTCTGGTGGAAGCTGTTCATAAATCTGGTGGTCTTGCGCTGCTTAGATAAAAACATAAATGTCTAAAATACTCTTTTGTACTTTTTCTTTCAATAGATAGCAGATTTTGGATTGTCTACGGTGTCCAACAGTGTTTTGTCGACCAACCGTGAAACACAAGGAGGCACCCTAGCCTACACCCCCCCTGAGGCTTTTGGAGATAAATACCGCCGTGTTCGCTCCTACGATGTTTACAGGTGAACTCTAGATGGAATGCTGTTGATACAGAGTCATCAAAATAATGTTATTGTGTGAAAACATTTTTCTAACGCTTTCCCCCTTTTTATAAAGCTACGGTATACTTCTCTGGACCATTCTTACTGGAGAGAGTCCCTATCCAGGTAAATTGTTCACTCACACACACACACACACACACACACACACACACACACACACACACACACACACACACACACACACACACACACACACGCACACACACAGACTCACACAAATATGTTTCCTTTACTTTAGAGGTGGACCGTTCCTTGGTGGCCTTCAGGATTCAGAAGGGAGACAGACCCGCTCTTCACAAAATAGACGTTCAGAAGGCAGCTGGATTAGAAGACCTGGTCGACCTCATGAAGAGATGCTGGGACCCTGAGCCCAAAAATAGGCCTTCCTTTGGAGGTAAATCTACCGTTGTATTTCATATGGTTTATATTACTTATTTCAAGTTGTTAAATACGTATACAAAACATGGCAAAAATATAGAACTCAAAGAATATCAGTAGGCCTATATTCATAATTATCAATAATTAAACCTTATACTTCGGCAAACAACGAAAAGTCAAACTGAATAGTCAGTCATAATCTCAGACACAGCCTATTATTGCTTTTAGCGTTGTGCTTAGCTTCATGCTCTTCAATATGAACAGGGTGTTAATCCCCAGTAAAAACAATGAAACAGTAGAAATGTCTTCCTTGTTGAACTTTCACAAAAGCTTCATTTTGAACAAACAGCATATGGGAGAAATGTATTATAGTGGCCAATCTATATCTAATGATACTTTAGACATACAGTATTTGATACATATCATTTATGTAATAGATGTCAAATATAGACCATACATTGTACCTTAGTTTCATGTAATAAATGATGGTTATTGATCAAATTAGTTTTTGCTTTGAGCATTAAATGGTGGTTTTCATTTCAGAATGCGTTGAAGTGACCAGTCGTGTCTTTTCAACACATGAGGAGGGGATCGCTGCTGCCGTCCGTGACATGATGCCAGTTCCTCCTCCAGTTCCTCCTCCAGTTCCTCCTCCAGGGAGCACAAACCGAGAGGACTTCTTAAAACGTGAGTCCATGTTGATCAGTGGTGTGTTCTAGAGAGTATACTATAATTATTCCCTCCCTCCCACACTCACGGCATGCGCGCATATATAATTCATTAATGTAAACATTTCTCTTTTCAAATAGCCAATGTTTATAGATTGGGTTCAGTGGTGTAAAGTACATTTACTCAAGTACTGTATACTTAAGTACAATTTTGAGGTACTTTTACTTTACTGGAGTATTTCCAATTGTCTATACTTTTACTTCTACTCCACTACATCTCAGAGGCAAATATTGTACTTTTACTCCGCTACAATTATTTGAAAACTTTAGTTACTAGTTACTTTGCAGATATAAATTATTATATTATAAAACATACATTAACCACTTTAGCCCTATTTTATACCTAGGCTATTTGAAAATAGCTGATCTACAAGCTCACAACGCGTCGCATCGCGTACTTCAACATTGCAGTATTGATACTTTTACCTGAGTAAAACATTTGAGCACTTTTTCCACCACTGATTGGGTTGGAGTGCTCATGTGACTTAGTCGCTTGGTATGGGCTTGTTTTCATAGATCTGGTTGCTTACTTCTCTCGCACGATCTGGCAACACTGCCTGCAGGGGCCATAATATATGGCAGGGGCGGAACAAATGTATCACGTGATCTCTGGGTGTCCTCTTCCTGTTTGATCCTGGTGATCATTCACAGACTGCAGAACAGCGCCCTCTATCGTAAAACCACTGAAAACACACATGACGAGTTGTATGAAAATGTTTTAAATGATTTATTAGTTTTAATGTGTCATGAACACAATATGACACGCATCTTTGTCATATTGTAGATTTCTATGGCTATTAAAGATAGCAGATCTACAAGCTCATAGAGCGGCACCAAGTGCCGTGCTATGAGCTTGTAGATCTGCTATTTTAGAAAGATCGTGAAAATGTGTGCAAATCTTTGAATATATTTTTATTTTTAACTTTTTTAACTCAAATCTTTGCTTCTGTGGGATTCTACAAATATTTTCAGTTTTTTTGGGGTTGAAAAAACGTATGTTGCTATAATATCAGTGGTTCTCACACTTTTTCATGTCAAGGACCCCCAAAATGATATGTATTTAGCCACGGACCCCCATCTGAAAATGTGTTGTTCCAGGGACCCCCCAGAAGCAAAGATTTGAGTAAAAGAATTATAAATATTGTTGATCTGCTATTTTACTTTTACTTTTACTTTTGGTACTTTAAGTACATTTTGATGCCAATACTTTTGTACTTTTACTCAAGTCAATTTTGAATTCTGGACTTTTACTTGTAACAGAGTATTTCTATATTGCAGTATTGATACTTTTACTTAAGTAAAGAATTTACTTTTCCCACCACTGAAACCCTCTATAGTATATACTATAGCTGGTTCCTCTGCTCCTTCTCCCTCTCTACACCAAATCTCTTCGCCGAAAATAGCAGATCTACAAGCTGTAGATCTACAGCTTGTAGATCTACAGCTTGTAGATCAGCATTTTCATGATTTAAAAAAAATAAATAGCAGATCTACAAGCTCGCATTGCGGCACTCGGTGCCGCAATGCGAGTGTAGCAGGGCGGTATGCATTAATATATAATATAGCCAACTACGCCACCTGGGGAGTTGCACCCCAGGAAATATTTATAATGTACACCAACCACCTGAACATAAGATTACTCCTCACACAAGTTCGTTGTACCATTGATTATAAAAAGGCAGAAACCGTGTTTAGACAAAAGTACAAAAAGCTTTATTGTAACTATGGGTAATATCATCAACAATAAAAGCAGCAAACATTTAATAGGCTAAAATCAATGGAGCAATGCACATAATAATAAAACCTATTTGCCTATAGGGCCAGTGCTGGGGGGTAGGGGCGAGGAGGAGCAGGCCGACCGACCCAGAGGAGGGGCACCCCAATAAGCACAGCAAACAGAATTAGACAATTTCACACTAAAAGCACAGCAAGGGGGGGGAATTACCACAACCCAACTGGGCGGCCGCCACCTGCTCCCACACACCAAGGGGTCCCCAGCAACAGGCCTGCAAGAGAGAGTAAGGGTTTAGGCAGTGTAGGACAAATAGATTAATTTAACATTCAACTTGTATTAGGGGATATATATATATATATATATATATATATATATATATATATATTATATATTATATATTATATATTAATAGAATGCCGTCTGTAGGCCTAGTCTCCCCAAAATAAACCAAACAAAATAAGCAATAACACAAACTAAACAATACTAAATAAACCAAAGGAATAAACAAGGAGGCTGGCTGGGAGCCTGAGGTTGTGGATCGATGCGTCAGGAAAGAGTACGTGAACCCGTATATGGGCATAGGCTCGGCTGAACCACACCGTTGCTCTACGACACCCGACCACTAGCCGTTTAGGAACGGGGGGGGGGGGAGCATCAGTGAGAGAGCGTTGTTAATGCGTGGGGAATTCAAAAGCAGCAAAGCAGCAGCAGGTATCACGGTGCCTGAAACGAGAAACTGCCGTGTCAATTCTACCAATTTATAATACTAATATTCATTAAGACAGGAGCAGAGAGACAGACAGCAACGTACCGCTATGCAGCAAAGGCGGAAGCCACGATGGCCCGCTTGCAGCGGCGGACACCGGTAGAATGAACTGTAGTAATAATAAAGGCCATGATTATAGTGCCTGCCTGACATAGAATTAACTTGTTATACTGCGGAGAAGGAGGACCACCAACGTACCCGTTGTGCAGCGTGAAGCAGCACGCACGCCCGGCGCAAACGCCAACAAGGGTGGTAGACACACAGAGGCTACAAAGGACACAAACGGTCATGGTCAAGTTCAAGACCATGTACTACGCAGCATAAAGTAAAGTGCATTAACAGCAAGATGGAGAGACATACCTGCGCTGATGCGCGATGCAGACACAGACAGGCCAGCCTGGACTGGTAACAGACCAGTGTGGAGAGACAGACAGCTAACTGTGTTTGGAGGTGCATTGCTTTAATACTGTTGCCAATCAGCCCACTGATGAGTGGGCGGAGGATGGGCCGTGGGTAGAATGGGAGCCAACGCCCATCCTGCTACAATCCTTCCCCTCCAATTGCATCGTCGGCCCGACGATGACTCACACAATTTTCATCCAAACCCTGATTCCAGGGTCTATACAAGGCTGAGACAGCATTCAATGCCGAAACAGGAGTGGGGACCGGTCCTCTATCCACTGCCTGTGGAAGATGGAAAAGGTTGGAATGTTGGCCAGCTGTAGACCTTGAAGTTCGGCGTTGGACGGCCTCGCCACTACTGGATGGGTCATCCGGTTGAGAGACCAGTGATCTAGAGAGTGGAAGTACCCTGTTGGACTCGACTAAGTCCACAGGCACGACCGCAGATGGTTCAAGAGCCGCCAGCACAATGGGGACCGAATCACCATCGGGAGATTCCCCATACTCTGGACTCATCTGTGGATCACCGTCTCTGTTACCGGATGGTTCGTCCAAACGAGGAACAGAGGATCCTGAAGGTAAGGCTATTAATACAGTAGGGTGCTCATTCAGATTAACAGGCCCAACCGAGGTGTAATCTGGTTGGCCAGAAGGACGCAGGGGAGTCCCTGCTAGAAGTGGATCTGCAGGCAAGGCCAGATGGGACTGGGGTGTTACTGGGGGCAGAACAAACCAGTCACCCTCGTTCTGGTCTTCGCCCACCAAGGGTGGCGACCTCTCGACCCGTTGGTCATTTGGGGAGGTGCGATGGACATGCTTCACTCTGCTTGGTTCGCTTACCGGTGCCATGGTGTACATAGCGCTACCGGGCTTGGGAGCTCCGACTACCCTGCGGCCATGATGTGCTTCTCGGCAGTCTGCCGCAACCTTCAAACGGTCCCGGGCCCCCTCAAAAGCTATCTGAAGCCGGGTCTGATGTTCGATGACCCAGGCATTTACACTACCCGCTACCGGTTCCGGGACCCTCCCCAACAGGAAGTCCACAGGTAGACGCGGTTCTTGCCCGAACAGTAAGTAGTAAGGGGTCTCACCTGTGGCCTGATGGGGGGTGGAGTTATAGCAGAATAGCATCTGGGGAAGATAATCGACCCAGTCCCTCTTACGGAAAGAGGGCAGAGTGCGCAAGAGATTATCTAGAGTTCGATTGAAGCGCTCGCCCTGACCGTTACCAGCAGGGTGGTACGGAGTAGTGGAGGATCTTTCAATTCCATAAAGGCTACACAGCTGTTGGAATAGGGACGTGTCGAAATTTCGGCCCCAACTAGAATGGATACGCCCAGGGACTCCTAATTTATAGAACCATTCTTTCACAAGGACCTGGGCAACAGTGGATGCCCGTTGATCCCTAATGGGGATGGCCAAAGTGTATTTACTAAACACGTCGGTGATAACCAAAACATTCTCGACCTCTGTACGAGAATGCTCTAAGACGGTAAAGTCAATGGCCACAACCTCATTTGGCCGGGAAGCAAGTAAGGGACCCATGTTACTTCTGGCGGACGGTCGGGTGTCCTTTGTATGACCTGGCAATGCTGTAATGGTGGCCTGAGTAGCCAGATCTGCTGGCTCTGGTGGAACTGCTATCGGTACAGGGTAGAGGGGAACCCGTCGACCCCTACACTTCCTGGCTAAATGGCCGGGTTGCTGACACCTCCAGCATGTCACAGGACCAGCACGGGGGGGGGCGACGAGCACTTGGCAAGAGAGCCACAACCTGCACTAGCTGGTTCAATTGATCCTGTTGCCATTTTAGCATCTCTGTTATGGCACCTAACTCTGAACCCTGCGGCGAGTCGCCGCTCGCCGGGTGTGCCCTGCCGTGAATCTCATACCGAGTACCATACGTCGATGGGATGGAATCGTTGCCACGCTTTGTACAAACGGGCCTGCCTGCCCGTTCCCAATGAACAGCCTCCTCTCTAATTTCCAGCAGCGTCATGGCGGGACGACAGCGTACCAGCTGCTTCAGCTCCCGTCGAAGGGCTCGGTCCATGACGTGCTCTATGAATTGATCCCGCAACACAACCTCTGCATTAAACATGCTGGCCGGAGCCCGCTGTTTGGCTTTCTCCATCAAGCTCATCAGAGCGAGAGAGAATTCTTGCAATGTCTCTCCATCCTGCTGTTTTCTGCTGTAAAATGCCTCCTGTAACACTACGTAGGACTGTGAACACCCATACAGGTCCTTTAGAATGCCAATGATGTTATTGGGATCCTCCCTCTCCGCAGCAGGGCGATATTTTATCTCCTCTCGTGCCTGTCCCTCTAGATGGTCAAATAGGAAGAAAGCTTGGTCTATGGCTGAGAGATAGCGAGTGCGCATGCAAGCCTGTGCCTCCTCCACCCATTCACTTATACTTACACCAGACTTGCCACTGAAATATGGGCACTTTCTATCTCGCGGCACAAAGACCAATCTTCCTGGAGAAATAACCCTGGCCCCACCCAACGGGGGTACAGGAGAAGGTGGGACTGACACGTCAGAGGGAACTATACTAGTACCTGGCTGTGTATCTCTCTGCTCCTGTCTTAATGAACCACTATCTGCCTTTAGCTGGGCTACCAGCTCCCTGAGCTCTTGCAGCTCAGCCTCCATAGCGGTGACAGAAATTTTCCAAGACTTACGACCAAATTGAGAACACAACCCAGGTCCTGAAGCGGAAACCAGGGAGCCCGTTTAGGCGACCAATGGGTCCTCTCACATCCACTGATACCCACTGCTGCTTTGAACACAAAAGAAATACAAGTTAACAAAAGGAAAAATATATATACACACACTCTCCCCACGTTTGTTTTTAAACAGAACACTACAAATTGGTGAACAGTGAAAAATAAAAGAAATAAAACTAAACACGTCTCTGCCTTTAATCTGTACGTCCTGCCGACCCACGCCAATTTGTAGCAGGGCGGTATGCATTAATATATAATATAGCCAACTACGCCACCTGGGGAGTTGCACCCCAGGAAATATTTATAATGTACACCAACCACCTGAACATAAGATTACTCCTCACACAAGTTTGTTGTACCATTGATTATAAAAAGGCAGAAACCGTGTTTAGACAAAAGTACAAAAAGCTTTATTGTAACTATGGGTAATATCATCAACAATAAAAGCAGCAAACATTTAATAGGCTAAAATCAATGGAGCAATGCACATAATAATAAAACCTATTTGCCTATAGGGCCAGTGCTGGGGGGTAGGGGCGAGGAGGAGCAGGCCGACCGACCCAGAGGAGGGGCACCCCAATAAGCACAGCAAACAGAATTAGACAATTTCACACTAAAAGCACAGCAAGGGGGGGGAATTACCACAACCCAACTGGGCGGCCGCCACCTGCTCCCACACACCAAGGGGTCCCCAGCAACAGGCCTGCAAGAGAGAGTAAGGGTTTAGGCAGTGTAGGACAAATAGATTAATTTAACATTCAACTTGTATTAGGGGATATATATATATATATATATATATATATATATATATATTATATATTATATATTAATAGAATGCCGTCTGTAGGCCTAGTCTCCCCAAAATAAACCAAACAAAATAAGCAATAACACAAACTAAACAATACTAAATAAACCAAAGGAATAAACAAGGAGGCTGGCTGGGAGCCTGAGGTTGTGGATCGATGCGTCAGGAAAGAGTACGTGAACCCGTATATGGGCATAGGCTCGGCTGAACCACACCGTTGCTCTACGACACCCGACCACTAGCCGTTTAGGAACAGGGGGGGGGGGAGCATCAGTGAGAGAGCGTTGTTAATGCGTGGGGAATTCAAAAGCAGCAAAGCAGCAGCAGGTATCACGGTGCCTGAAACGAGAAACTGCCGTGTCAATTCTACCAATTTATAATACTAATATTCATTAAGACAGGAGCAGAGAGACAGACAGCAACGTACCGCTATGCAGCAAAGGCGGAAGCCACGATGGCCCGCTTGCAGCGGCGGACACCGGTAGAATGAACTGTAGTAATAATAAAGGCCATGATTATAGTGCCTGCCTGACATAGAATTAACTTGTTATACTGCGGAGAAGGAGGACCACCAACGTACCCGTTGTGCAGCGTGAAGCAGCACGCACGCCCGGCGCAAACGCCAACAAGGGTGGTAGACACACAGAGGCTACAAAGGACACAAACGGTCATGGTCAAGTTCAAGACCATGTACTACGCAGCATAAAGTAAAGTGCATTAACAGCAAGATGGAGAGACATACCTGCGCTGATGCGCGATGCAGACACAGACAGGCCAGCCTGGACTGGTAACAGACCAGTGTGGAGAGACAGACAGCTAACTGTGTTTGGAGGTGCATTGCTTTAATACTGTTGCCAATCAGCCCACTGATGAGTGGGCGGAGGATGGGCCGTGGGTAGAATGGGAGCCAACGCCCATCCTGCTACACGAGCTTGTAGATCTGCTATTTTTGAATAGCCCAAAGAAACCTTAAAATGACACAGATGCGTTCCCGGTCTTGAATGGGTTAATAAGTTGTGTATTTTATCATGTGTTTTTTCTCACAGATTCCTCTCCTCTGTCATTGGACCCAAACACAGTGCATGAGAACCTCATCCTGTCAGAAAACTACAGGAAGGCGACTTATACAGGACAACGCCAACCGTATGCTGATCATCCACAGAGATTTACCCGTTCCTTTAGTGTGTTGAGTAGAGAGAGTCTGTCTGATCCTTGTTACTTTGAAGTTGAATGGAGTGGAGAGTGTGTTGATATAGCAGTCTGTTATAAAGACATCAACAGAAAGGAGGCGGGGGCGGGGCTATCAGCCGTTGCACAGACTGACATGTCCTGGATGTTAGGGTGCGAGGGTTCTGTTGGTGCTGTTGTGTTCCTTCACAAAAGCATTCGTACTGCAGTGTCAGGACCTCGTCCCTCCACAGGGAGGAACAGGGTCGGTGTTTTTGTAAACCAGACAGAAGGTTTTCTCTATTTCTATCATTTAGACGGAGACAACAGAATGACGCTTCTTCATACTGAAACAACCTCCTTCACCAGAGGACCTCTCTATGCAGGGATAAGTGCTCATAAAGCTACTGCAGAGGTGTGTGAGATCTGGTAAACATGAAACGTAATGTATAACCTCTTAAACCCTCTATTCTATTAGCTGACCAGGGTTCCTCAGGGCTCTGCCCCTTTTTTCCTCTACACCAAAACTCTTTGCTGAAAATAGCAGATCTACAAGCTCACGAGGCGTCGCGTTGTTGTCAGCTTGTAGATCAGCTGTTTGACGGCGGATGTTCTCCTACAGGGACGCTATGGTTCATTTTCATTAAAGAGGTTTGGTGTAGAGTGAGAAAAAGAGCAGACCAAGTACAGAGCCCACAGGTGAAGTTTACTAAGTAATGAGGGGTTTAAATGTGTGAAAATACACATTAACATGAGTCCAACAGATTAATAGAAAAGAGTATGTGTAAACTGAAAAACACTGATTTACACAACACTGATGACAGAGTCTGTCAAACGATAGTCTATGAAGTTATCTATGAGATCTGATGTTTAATCTGTAACACCATGTTGTTCATTCCTTTGTGTTTTTATGAGGTTTTCACTTCATGTTTTCACTTTAGTTTTTATTAGTTTTTAAAGCAGGTTTTGTTAGTTTAGTTTTAATTTAGTGAAAATGCTTTGTTCTGATTTAGTTTAAGTTTTTAATTGTAATGTATTGGTGGTCAGGGACGATAATCTTGGTGAATGAGACCCAGTGTGTTTTAATGTTTGCTCTATACTTATATTATGTTACAATTACCTGATCAAATGTTTTATCTAAATCAATCTGTCTATAACCTACTGATCAGCTGATGTGAATTACTGATCAAATGATGATTCTTTGTGTTACTGTACTTCTGTGCTGTTTACTTTTTCTCTAATAAAGTATTTAAACAATCAATCAATCCCTTCTTGCATAAAGTTCATAATAATAACTTCATAATGGCATCTGTGCCATTATTTTATACTTTGTCTATTCAAAAATAGCAGATCTACAAGCTCATAGCGCGGCACCTTTTATCATTAACATTTTTGCAAAACCTTTGAATTATAATGTAATTTTTTAAAGAGAACATTTGTAACTCAAATCTTTGCTTCTGGAGGATTCCTTCTTCTAAATCCTGTGTTTCTATAACAATATAATATCAGTGGTTCTCAAACTTTTTTCATGTCAAGGACCCCCAAAATGATATGTATTTGGCCGCAGACCCCCATCTCAAAATATGTTGTTCCAGGGACCCCAGAAGCAAAGATTTGAGTTCAATATTCACTTTAAAAAATATATATATCCAAAGATTTGCTCAAATGTTCATGTTTTAAAAAAAATAGCAGATCTGCAAGCTCAGTGCCGCGCTATGAGCTTGTAGATCTGCTATTTTTGAATATCCAGAGTATACAATAGTGGTTACAGTGGTTACACAGATGTGTTCCTGGTTTTAATGGGTTAATGTCTAAACTTGTGTGTAGGGTTACACCACAACATAAGTTAGAGCAGTGGTTCTCAACCTTTTCAGCCTGGGACCCCCAAAATAACCATATGTGAACTGGGGACCCCCCAAAATAACCATATTTGAACTGGGGACCCCCCCAAAATAACCATATTTGAACTGGGGACCCCCCAAAATAACCATATGTGAACTGGGGCCCCCCCACGGTGGGGGGCTCCACCCTGACATGCACTTGGAATGTAAGAGTTGAGGCATTACATTTAGTTTGACTCGGTTCCACAGATCAATATTGGGAAAATAGCAGATCTACAAGCTCGCAACTCCTCGCGTTGCGAGACGTTGTGGGCTTGTAGATCGGCTCTTTCTTATATTATTTGACACTTTGGCCATTGTTTAAACCGTTTTTTATAGTAGGCCTATAGTTTGTTGATTGCTTTTGATGCAGTACTGGTATTGTTCTTTTCTTTTTTCGAGTTATTAAAAAGGTCTCAAAAGTCCTTAAATTGTCACTTAACTGTCATCTGGGGTCTGAGGACCCCCAAAAAATCATGTGTGTGTGTGTGTGTGTGTGTGTGTGTGTGTGTGTGTGTGTGTGGGGGGGGGGGGGGGGGGGGGGGTTGAGAACCACTGAGTTAGGGAGTATAAGGTTCTTACTAGAGGCTTAGTAACTAGTTAATTTATAGTGAGTTACTAAATTATGTTGCAACCACGACTGCTTATGGCATAACTTAAAGGGATAGTGCACCCCAACAAAAAAAAAATCATTTTTCCTATGGATTAGTCACCTCATGGAGACTTGAATTCATGGATATTGTTTTTAGTTTTTGTCTCATTCCTAAGACAATAATTTGATGACCAGCAGACCGGTAGGCAGTGGTTCCGATAGGGGACACAAAGGAGACTCCTTTGTGTCTCCTACCGGAACCGCTGCCCGTCATCACATTATTGTCTTATGAGACAAAAACTAATAAATATCCATGAATCCATAATCCACGTAGGAAAGAAAGTCGTTTTGGGGGGTGAACTATCCCTGTAAAGCTAATCATCTGGGGACAACCCCAAAATAATGTGCGGGACCCCCTGGGGGTCCCGACCCCCCAGTTTGGGACCCAGTGAACCTACTAGAGAATCTCTACACTGGGTCCCAAACTGGGGGGGTGGGGTTTTAACTGTAATCTGTAGTAGAGATTACAGTTAAAACCCCAGAAGAACATTAAGGTGATGCTGCATCCATCAGTTACTCCTCCTAATCTGTGATTTCAGCTATAAGCAATTCATTATCTTATACTTTGGCTATTCAAAAATAGCAGATCTACAAGCTCGTAGCGCGGGCACCGAGAGCTTGTAGATCTGTCCCTCCCTGGAACAAAATATTTTATATCAGTGGTTCTAAAACTTTTCCATGTCAAGGACCTCCCAAAATGATATGTATTTGGCCACGGACCCCCCCCCCCCCCCCCGCCCACCATCTCTAAATATGTTGTTCCAGGGACCCCCCAGATGCAAGGATTTGAATTAAAAATGTTGTTTTAAAAAAACATGTATTCAAAGATTTGCACAAACGTTCAAGAATTGTTCGAAAATAGTAGATCTACAAGGTCATAACGCGGTACTCGTTGCCTGTACTTCTGTGCTGTTTACATTTTGTCTAATAAAGTATTTCATCAATCAATCAATCCCTTCTTGCATAAACCATGAGAATAAAGGTCCTAATAATAACTTGTATCAATAACGTTATAGTTTCATCACCGATGTCTTTTTGTACGTTTGTAAAATGATTTATATTCTTTTATTTTTCATATTTGTAGAACAAGATTGTTGGTCTGTAGGAATGCACTGAGGCCACTATATGGAGCTAAATCTACAGATCTGGTCAATATAAATTACCATCAATCAGACCTGTAGAGGGCGCAGTGGAGTAAAATAAAAATCCATCTGGCGGACATATTTTATTTTCTGCCCATAAAGTGTATTATACAGAGAAGGTGAATATAAAGTGTATTCTACAGAGCAGGTGCTGAGAGGCTTCCTGGAGAATAGACTTTCAACAACACAAAACTGCCGAGTTATTTTTTTTTTTTACTAAAGACGGAGACCTCGCAGGGCAGTGTAATGTTGGGTCTATGAGTAGCCATGGTTCACATGACGCTTGTCTGTCACAAGCGTCATGGAACCATTTGTTCCTGGTTTGCGATTTTTTTTTACATTTACAACACGTACATCTACATAAACGTTCATATTTCAAATATAAAGTGCTGACCCCACGGCCACGGATGTAACAAGTTAAAGTGCACCAGTTTAAGTACCCGCATCTTCCGTATTGTTCAATAAAAAGCTTTTTAATCCGATCGCTGGCCATTTTCTCTGAATTTTCTCCAATGCTTTCAACTACGCGACACTATCGGTTGGGTGGTGTATTGCACTCTGATACATTAAAAAATATATAAATAATAAATAGAAAATGACCGCCGATCGGATTAAATGCTTTTTATTGAACAATACGGAAGACACGGGTACTTAGAGTGGTGCGCCTCAACGTGTTACATCCGTGGCTCGGGGGTCAGCACTTTATATTTGAAATGTGAACGTTTATGTACATGTGAGAGTTGTAAATGTAAAATAATTGCAAACCAGGAACAAGTGGTTCAATGACAGTCATGTTTCAGGGCAAGGTTGATGTATGTTTTTTAATGATAATACAAATCTAAAAAAAATAATTGTATTGGAGTAAAAAAGTACAATATTTGCCTCTGAGATGTAATGTAATGTGTGTGTGTGTGTGTGTGTGTGTGTGTGTGTGTGTGTGTGTGTGTGTGTGTGTGTGTGTGTGTGTGTGTGTGTGTGTGTGTGTGTGTGTGTGTGTGAGTGAGAGAAAGACAGTAACACTGTACTACTATAAATAATAGGATCATAGTGTGTTATAGTTTTAATAGGACAGGCTATTATAATCACTGCTATAAATGAATGCATTATTATAGTGTGATTATAAGGTTTAGGCAGAACTTTTTGTTTTTACATAATTTAATGCTTTTGATTTGACTTGAATTACAGAACCATTTAAAGATAGCTTGGTAAACCCTGCCTCCGGAAATCTCATTTGTAATTTATTTCAAATGGAAATGAGATTTTCCAGAGGGAGGGGCTTTACCAGGCTAATTTAAAGACACTTCGTAGCAAATTAGTGAATATAATAAATATGGCCTGATTATTGTTATAAAGCAGGGGTCTTCAGGAGGGGGTCCGGGACCCATAGGGGGTCCTCAGAGTTACTACAGGGGTCCGCCAAATCTTTGTGTGATACGATTCTTTTTTTTTTTACGTTAACCACTTGAACCCTAGCATCCCTTTTCTGAGGAGAACTTTAGCCAAAAATAGCAGATCTACAAGCTCACAGCGAGGCGTTGTGAGCTTGTAGATTTGCTATTTTTAGCAAAGAGGTACAGATGTAGAGGGGGAAAAGAGCAGACCAAGTAAACAAATAAAGATTAATCTAAAACACAATTTTATACAATATAGAGGGGGTCCCTGCTTCATCTCTCTCTCAGCTAAGAGGTCCCTGCTTCATCTCTCTCTCACCTCACCTAAGGGGTCCCTGCTTCATCTCTCTCTCTCTCACCTAAGGGGTCCCCTGCTTCATCTCTCTCTCAGCTAAGGGGTCCCTGCTTCATCTCTCTCTCAGCTAAGGGTCCCTGCTTCATCTCTCTCTCAGCTAAGGGGGTCCCTGCTTCATCTCTCTCTCAGCTAAGGGGTCCCTGCTTCATCTCTCTCTCAGCTAAGGGGTCCCTGCTTCATCTCTCTCTCAGCTAAGGGGTCCCTGCTTCATCTCTCTCTCTCAGCTAAGGGGTCCCTGCTTCATCTCTCTCTCTCAGCTAAGGGGTCCCAGCTTCATCTCTCTCTCTCAGCTAAGGGGTCCCTGCTTCATCTCTCTCTCAGCTAAGGGTCCCAGCTTCATCTCTCTCTCAGCTAAGGGGTCCCTGCTTCATCTCTCTCTCAGATTCTGTTCACTTTTACAATAAAAAACCCTGCCTGGTGCAGGGGGGGGGGGGGGGTGGAGTGAGAGAGAGAGAGAGAGAGGCCAGAGAGAGGCTCATTTTTTTCCATCGTCAGTCAGCATTTCATTCATAATGTTCCGTTGTCACTCACGCCATGGCCCTCTCGGAAGCATAGTAACAATAATGATAATAATGGAGCACCTGAGTCCAGTGCTTTAATAATAATAATAATAATAATAATAATAATAACAACAATAATTATAATACTAAAAGATGACATCATATTCTTGCAACCCTGTGCTGCCCAGGTGTCTGGTACGAAGTGATAAGGTCAGATCACAGGGCTCTTTTCTCTATAATTATGTATCAAGCTCCCTCTCTCTCTCTCTCTCTCTCTCTCCGTCTCTCTCTCTCTCTCTCTCTCTCTCTCCGTCTCTCTCCGTCTCTCTCTCTCTCTCTCTCTCTCTCTCTTTCTCTCTCTCTCTCTCTCTCTTTCTCTCTCTTTCTCTCTCTCTCTCTCTCTCTCTCTCTCTCTCTCTCTCTCTCTCTCTCTCTCTCTCTCTCTCTCTCTCTCTCTCTCTCTCTCTCTCTCTCTCTCTTCTCTCTCTCTCTCTCTCTCTCTCTCTCCTCTCTCTCTCTCTCTCTCTCTCCTCTCTCTCTCTCTCTCTCTCTCTCCTCTCTCTCTCTCCCTTGCTTTTCTCTCTATTCTTCTGAATTCTCATGAATAAACCAAACTGATTTGAGCTCTGTATTCTCTTGTCATATTTGGCTCTGCGTCACGCTAACTTTAACTGGGACCCAAGATTTTCCTAGCTATCACAGGGTGTGATATATCGTCCAGGGCAGTGGGGTAGCCAGAACGCTGGCCGAGGCTGGGCCTAGGCACGAGCGTCTGGGCTTGCGCCCAGACCGGACGCAGTCCGGTTTTTGTTACTTTTTTCCCGGGTTTGTGACGGATTTTGGATACCTATATATATATATATACACACACACGCACTGTTATCAAAATGGCTGAATATGATATTGAAAAATAATAATAATAATATATATATATATATATATATATATATATATATATATATATATATATATATTTTTTTTTTTGCGTTGGGCACAAAGACCAAATGGCTGGTCCCAGGCCTATCTACAGTATGCCCACCCGTGGCTACGCCCCTGGTCCAGGGTGTGATAACGGAATCATATATTGTCCAGGGTCTGATAACTTCATACAAGTTTCAGATGTATGGGCCGTAAATGGAGAAAGTTCATCCATGACGGTCGTGACAGACGACCGCCGTGTGATCCATGGCTTCACTCTGCCGTTGTCGCAGCAGATGATGAAGACTGGGGCCGGCCGGCCGGGGGACTTACAT